>NW_004949182.1:48733-54075 GCF_000317375.1 Microtus ochrogaster
TGAAGTCTCCCACTATTAGTGTGTGGTGTTTAATGTGTGATTTAAGTTTTCATGGTGTTTCTTTACATATGAGGGTGCCCTTATATCTGGGGCATAGATGTTCAGTATTGAGATTTCTTCTTGAGGGATTTTTTTCCTGTGACAAATATGAAATATCCTTTTGTCTCTTTTGATTGATTTTAGCTTGAAGTCTATTTTATTAGATATTAGAATAGCTACACCAGCTTGTTTCTTTAGTCCATGTGATTGGAAAATCTTTTCCCAACCCTTTATTCTGAGGCAATGTCTGTCTTTGAGGTTTTTCTTTATGCAGCAGAAGGGTGGGTTCTCTTTTCTTATTTAATCTGTTAGCCTGTGTCTTTTTTTAGTGAGTTGAGTCCATTTACATTAAGGGATATTAATGATCAATGATTGCTAGTACGTTTTATTTACGTTTTGGTTGTTGGTGATGTTTTTGTGTTTGGTTTTCCCTTCTTTGTGATTTGCTTCTGTGTAATTATTGTTTTTTGTGGATGTAACTAACTTCCTTAGGTTGGAGTTTTTCTTCTAGTACTTTGTGTAGGGCTTGATTTGTGGGTAAATACTGGTTAGATCTTATTCTGTCATGGAATATCTTGTTTTGTCCTTCTATAGTGATTGAAAGTTTTTCTGGGTATAGTAATCTAGGCTGACATCTGTGGTCTCAGAATGTCTGCATAACACTTGATCAGGACCTTCTGGTTTTCATTGTTTTCATTGAGAAGTCAGATGTAATTCTGATAGGTTTGCATTATATGTTACTTGGCCTTTTTCTTTTGCAGCTCTTAATATCCTTTCTTTATTCTGTATGTTTAGTGTTTTGATTATTATGTGGTGAGGGGACTTTTTTTAGATCCAGTCTATTTGGTGTTCTGTCAACTTCTTGTATCTTCATATGAAAATCTTTCTTTAGATTGGCAAAGTTATCTTTCATGATATTATTGAATATATTTTCTGCACTTTTGAGTTAGACTTTGCCTTTTTTCTATTCCTGTTATTCTTAGGTTTGGTCTTTACATGGTCTTCCATATTTCCTAGATATTTTGTGTCAAGTTTTGTTAGATTTAATGTTTTCTTTGACCGATGAGTCTATTTCCTTTATTGTATCTTCAACACTTGAGAGTCTCTCTTCCATATCTTGTATTATGCTGTTTATGCTTGCATTTGTGGTTCCTGATTGTTTCCTCATAATTTCCATTTCCAGAATTCCCTTGGTTTGTGTTTTCTTTATTTTATATGTTTCTATTTTGGTTTTCAAGTCTTGAATCGTTTCTTTCATCTGTTTGATAGCTTTTTCTTGGTTTTCTTTGAAGTATTTGTTGATTTCTTCTAATTTTTTTGTTTGTCTTTCCCCCATTTGTTTGAGGGAATTTTTCATTCTTTTCTTTAAGGGCCCCAAACATTTTCTTAAAGTTATTGTTTAGGTCATTTTCTTCCACTTTATCTATATCGAGTTGTTCAAGTCTTGTTGTTGTGGAGCCACTAGTTGTTGGTGGTGTCATGTTGCCTCTTGTGGTGTTGAATGTGCTCTTACCTTGTCTACCCATCTTTTCCTCTGATTATGTAGTATCACTGTGTTTCTGATGATCAATCTTCCAGGTGCCAGTGGATCCAAGGCTTCGATGTTTGCCCCTCATGGTGCAGTCAGGGCCACAGTTCCAGTTATCTTGTGACCACTTGGTGTTCCTAGAGGTTGCTGAGCACTCCTGGGGGTTGCTCTGCAATTCGAGAGGTCGTTTAGACCTGCTCTATGGTGGTCACTGGCTCAGCCTGTTTACTCGGAGGTCCCTTGCTCAGGCCTGCTCCTTCGGCAGTTGCTCCCTGTACCTGTTCCTGTGGAGGTCATCGGCTCAGGCCTGTTCCCATGGAAGTCCCTGGCTTGGGTATGCTCCCTCAGCATTTGCTCTGGTATACCTGCTCCTGTAGAGTTTGCTCCCTTGTACCTGTTTCTGCGGAGTCCCTGGATCAGTCCTGCTCCTGCAGAGTCTTGGCTGGGGCTGCTCCCTTCTTGGTCACTCCCTCTCATACCTGCTCCTGTGGAGGCCGCTTGCAAGGTCCTGCTCTGGCAGAGGTCACTGGCTTGGGCTTGTTCCCTTGGAGGTTCCTCCATCACTGCTTCTGACATCTTCTTTTAACCTTTGAATCATCCACAACTGAGAAAGTCATATGTCTGTTGGTTAAGCTATTCGGTCTGTTGTGTGATAAGGAAGGTAAGACCTATGCACAGAGGAAAAACAAGACTGAATGTGTGGAAGACAACATTGCACCCCTAATGACAGTGAGTAATACCCGCAAAGCTCTAGACAGAGACACACCAAATTACACTTAAAAGGTCTTACAGCAAAACCTCCATGAAGTTAAAAACTTCACCAAAAATTTAAGGACCAAAGTACTCTTGAGTAGAAGGAATACCAGTCACATAAGATATGAAACTTTTAAAACATGGGATATGGATAAAACATGTTAAAGACAAAGTCTATAAGTGCTGGGTTAATTTAAACAAAGAATTTTGAGAATAACAGTTGGAAATCAAAGTGAAAATAGACCTGATTGCCCATTTCAGTCACCTGATTGCAGATTCCATGGCTGCTTTCCAGGGATAGTCCCCTTCTCTTTGCCCATCTCCCATTCTATGGGACTCACCTGATCCCAGATCTTCTTGTTATCACATACCCTCTAAACACCTCATGGGGCACAAATAGGACAGACTATTTACGGTCTACCTTCCCTTCCCCACAAACATTCTGATCACCCAAGTACCATGGATATTTGCCAAGAAAAGCTTCCTCTTGTCTGCCTTGCTCCAAGTCCCAGACTGATCCCCGTCAAGTACCTTCCAGCCATCACACTTGACTGTCCAGAACCTTGCCAGCTGCTTGACTGGTACCTTCTTGTTGTCCCATCTAGAGCTTGGGCCCTAGACTGCTCCACAATGTCAGCACAAACTTTTTTCTAGGCCTCCTAACCAAAGTGTGAAAGTTCCCTACTGTAATAGAGAAACTGATAATCTGGTTAGAGCCTAACTCTGAGTACCAGACAAACAGAGAAAAATCAAGATCCCAACACTACTATGAACACTACTATGAACTTATCCTGAACATTGTAAACACTTCTACAGAAAGGGAAAAAGGTAACTCAAACAAAAATGAGAAAACAACAACACCACCAAACAAAAGGAAAAAAAAAAACAACTCAACCAAAAAACTAAGCCCATATGCTCAGATCCCAGAGTCGAAACAAAACAACATGAAAAACTGAAATAGCATCTCTTCACTAAGCATGCAAATTAATTTCACAGTAATGACAGCTAATGAAAATGACATAGAAGAACTTCCCAAGAATTCAAAGGAATGATTATCACTATCATTAAGCAACTCAGAGAAGACAAAGACAGAGATGAATTAAATACTTTGATATTTAATTCAACACATGAAAATATTGCTCATAAAGTAGAAACAAAATATTTATAAGCTTTTAAATGTTACAATGTAAAGGATTATTAATTATTATTGTTTAGACAGTATTATAGAATACTATTTTAAGATGTGTTGTATTTGTTTATGCAGTGGAAAATTTGTTTTAATGATGCAAAGTTATTTTGTGTTCATTTATGTTTCATTTGTTTAACTCTGTGAAGCTGTGCTTCTTTGCCTATCTCAAACACCTGATGCTCTAAAAAGGCACTGAATGGCAAATAGTAAGGCAGGGAAAAGGATAGGGGGAGCTGGCAGGCAGAATGAATACATAGAAGGAGAAATGTGTGGGGGAGGGAACAAGAAAAAGAGAAGCCAAGGAGAGGAGGACACTAAGGGACAGCCACCAAAACAGCCACGGAGCAAGAGTGAAAGTAAGATTATAGTATAAAGCAAAGGAAAAATCCCACAGGTAAAAGGTAGAGGGGATAATTTAAGAAAAGCTAGCTACAAACAAGCATGTCTAAGGATGGGCATTTATAAGAAAGAACAAGACTCCATGTGTGATTTGTGTGAAAGCTGGGTGGTGTCACCCCGTCTAAGTGAAAAGGGTGAAGAGAGTAAAACAACAGCATTTGGACTTTCCAATGTGGGGCTAGGGTTAAAAAAATCCAACAACAAAAGAGGTCATTATTTCACTTTTACTTTTGTTTATTTTTCTTAATTTTGTTATTTTAATTTAAACCAAATACAGTACGATAGCATTTTATTCTATGATCTAGTATCTTCTGTGTCCAGATTAATAATATGATATTCACTAAAGAGTAATTCAGCTAATTGAACTCCAATAGAAATTAATATACTTTTAAAAACATTTTTCTTAACTTCATCTAAATTACAATGGTCTAATAATTTTATATAAAGCGGCTTTTCATAGATTCCATTCTAAAAAAGTCAGTGGTAAACATAAAAACAGATAAGTATCTGTTTACTTTTTATAACACCACAATTCAACCTTTAAAACTTTAATATTGATCACAAAATATTATTTCACTAAATTTCACCATATTTGATATTTTCCATCAAGACATTGTAATACTCATCTTGGAAATTAATTTTTACAAGATCAAACTTTTTAAGTACATTCAGTCTAGAGCAATCCCAAGTTTTGCCATTATAACTTAAATTCCTTCCCTGGAAGAGATGTAAAGAACATGTGCCCCCATCCCGAGTGTCCCATTGCAAACCTAGGTACAATTCTACCCAAGTTCCCCTGAGGAAAGCAATGAATTTACTGGTCTTATACACAGAGCAATGGATGAGGGGTTACAGGCAGGGGCTACATAGTAAAGCGGTCATGCTTAAAGGTGTGTACCCAACATGGATTATGACATCCCATGGTTATATAGATGGATTCCACACATCTAGTCCTTCCCTGCCTTTGTACTGTAGCTCTTCCCTGAGGGGACATACAATTAGGGAATAATTGTTGCAAGTGATTGAGAGAGTGACTGGATACTTGGGTGAGGGTCCTAGCATGCTTGAACATCCTCCTGTGAAGGAAAACCAATAATCAAGAAGCAGGCAGAGTTAATCCAGTAAAGATGGTGGCAGCTTTGTGTAGAGGGGAGTCCTGTACAACAACCATGAAAGTAATACTTCTTTTATTTTAGTATAGATTGAACATTTTTATATCAATGAGAAAGCAGTAAAATCAATAGATGTAAATATCACTTTCTGTCTAACTTCACAATGACACGGGTGAATTTGTGTATACATATTTCAATCAAAGAAAATTAAATCCAACAACTTTTCACATTTTTCAAAATGTGTTCTAAACTAAAGTAGACATTTTTATACTGTGAGTAGCCAGGTTAATCTGAGACTATAGCTGAAGATCAGATATTTATT
>NW_004949182.1:54186-54649 GCF_000317375.1 Microtus ochrogaster
GGAGAGGGAGAGAGAGAGAGAGAGAGAGAGAGAGAGAGAGAGAGAGAGAGAGAATTTTGTTTCTGTTTCACAGAACTATTTAAAGCTCGTTTATTGCCCTCAATAGCTAACTATGTGGCACAAAAATAAGCTAAGGGAAAAGACCTGACTGTCACTTTCTGAGGTCATCAGCAATCTCACTCACGCAGTCCCAAATAATGGTCTTAGCTCTCCTGACTTTCATTACTTCTCTTGGAGCCATGAAAGGCAGGAAAGTTGGAGGTCACTACTCATGACAGGGGATCTCTAAGTTGTCAGGGGATATAATTTCAGGACTGACAATGAAAAACTATGCAATCTACTTTTTCTTTCAAAACGCTTTGTCTCTGACTCTTCTGACACTGCCTATGGTAGGATATAGTCATGTTAACCGTATGCAGTTACTGCCTATGGTAGGATATAGTCATGTTAACCGTATGCAGTT
>NW_004949182.1:54749-57052 GCF_000317375.1 Microtus ochrogaster
ACTGCCTATGGTAGGATATAGTCATGTTAACCGTATGCAGTTACTGCCTATGGTAGGATATAGTCATGTTAACCGTATGCAGTTCCACTTTCCTAGAATAGTGGTCTTAACTTAAGTGCCATAGATGTAAAATTATCTTTAAATGTTTATTAAATGTCCACATTTTTATGTTTATATATATATATTAATTGTTGAAGAGAGGAAACATGAATTATTGAGAAGTTGGTTTAAATATTTCAAGAGATAAGTAATGAAGATGTACATATACATTGCATCTACATTTAATATTATTGCTTTGTAACAACTTCCCATAAAATTTTGAGCTAAAGGGAAACTTTCTGACACAGTGAAACAGAAAAGATAGACTTGTTTTGTAAGTTTTATAAGAAAGATTCATATACTGAATCTTTCAGCCAAGAAAATTAAGAAACTTGATTTTATACATGATGGGCTTCAAAAATCTCAAATATTCCATTTTCCTACTGAAAACTGTCAGATTCTCCAATATTCATACAAAGCAATAAAGATTGTAGATATGAACTCAGCTGATCTGGATACACATCTGTAGAATGCCATGGTATCTACAATAGTCCCTCAGAAATATAAACAAACATTGTATGAGTTGTTGGATTTAAAAACAAAACTTCTTACCAAGAGCAAATATCTCTTAGAAGCCAGGAAATAATAATGCATCTACCATCATTATGAAAAACTCTTTAAATTCACTTTGGAAAGATCAGCATAGCCTTTCTTCAATACTTTCACTTTCTAAACATTCTACTTCAAAACCTCTTAGACATATCTTCATCGTTAGGTGCTCAGACCCAGATAAGTCACTAGTGTGACTGTGATATGATCACAACATGGATAGAACAAGTTTGTAAAGTTCATTTTAATATACAAAGTAATACTGCATTAGTTCACAGTTATCTGGGTCACTAGGACATTGATACACCTAAATCTATGCTGTACTGACCAACATGTCCCTGATTTGACAGAAATCTTCGATGCTAAGTTATGACTTTTCCATTGTTATACTGTTGCCATTCAACCATTTTTCCAAAGAACAACTTAATTAAAACAACAAAAACATTTTATGAAGATATGCATAAGAGATGCTGAAAATTTGTGTGATATGACTGTGTTTATGGTACATATGACAAAAACCAACACAAACAAATATATTTGAATTTAGCAATACCCAACCTAGTGTAGGACTTATTTTTTCATATAAACCCTGCTAAGATGTAAATGTTCCCCAAATAGTAAAAGTTCAAATGATGAAAAGAATGAATTTGATTATTTATTTTTAATGTAGATTGGAAGAAATGTAGATGAGGACATAAATGTGAGTATTTGAATATAGGATGTTTTGTTTTAAATGTTCTCTACTAATAGAGCTTTGCCGGATCATTTTATGTTGAGATTTTTTTACTTGATTATATATATCTTGGCAATAGTACAGCTCTACTATGTGTTGGCTTTTATTTTATTATTATTACTGTTATTATCATTATCATCATTACTGTTATTACTGCTGTTGTTTATCAGTTTTCATCATTTTATTTGTTTTTATTTCTGTGGGTGAGGTTTTGGTCTGCATGTTTGTGTGTATGTATGTGCACCATGCACTTGTCTGAGGTGGCCAGAAGACAGCCTCGGATCCCCTAGCACTGGAGTTACACACAGATGGTTGTGAGTTACAGATGGCTGGGAACCGGATCTGCATGCCCACGAAGAGAAGTAAGTGCTCTTAGCCTCTGAGCCAGCTCTCCAGTCCCCACTCATGTTTTCTTAATCAAGAAATTAGCAAAATGCTCCAGAAAAAAATAAAAATTGTTAATGTGAAATGTTTATGTCGCCATTTAATGTGGCTAGTCTTAGGCTTTCTTAATTATTCTTTTTTGTGTCTCTAGGGAATAGATTACTCTCAGGATAAATTGAGTGAAACTCATGATAAATTTGTCACGATTCTCTAGAGGAACAGAACCAATATATGTATATAATAGAATTGGCTCCCTGAGAGTTGTGGAGGCTGAAATGTCCCACCATCTGCTGTGTGCAAACCTGAGAACTAGGAAAGATGGAGGTATGATACAGTCCAACTCCAAAGCCTGAGAACTGTGTGACTGTGGGAGTGGTGTAGGAGAGGAGCTGGAATTCTAAGTCAGAGATGGAAGCCTAAAACCCAGGACCCCCTATGTCTGAAGACATGAATGCATACACACACACACACACACACACACACACACACACACACACACACACAGAGAGAGAGACAGAGAGAGAGAGACAGAGAGAGA
>NW_004949182.1:57152-75638 GCF_000317375.1 Microtus ochrogaster
AGAGAGAGACAGAGAGAGAGAGACAGAGAGAGAGAGACAGAGAGAGAAAGAGAAACAGAGAATATAAATCATCTTCCTTTTAATAATTCAAGTCCTTAATATGATGACTGATGCCTGCCCATTCCAGTAAGGGTGGGTTTTCCTTGTTGAATCTATGGATTCAAATGCTAATCTGATCCTTACAAACACACCCATACATAGTTCAATAAATGTCTGGACATCTTTTTTCCTATCAAAAATTGACACATTACCTATCTCATACTAGATGAAGCTTAAAGAAGCAAGACTAAAAGAAAGCTGTTAGAACTTACTGAGATTGATTTATAATCCTAAACCTTTGGTTTACAGACGGTGTTAAATTGTTCAGTGGAAGAATTGGTCCCATCCCCAAATGCAATTTATTATGACAGAAATTTTTTAAGTAAAACTTTAAAAGGTTTATGAACTACTTCAAATTAACATAGATGAATAATTGCTGTTCTCAACTTTCCTAATGCTCTGGCCCTTTAATACAGTTCCTTATTTTGTGGTTACCCCCTCCACCCATAAAATTATTTCAATTGCTACTTCATGACTGTAATTTTGCTACTGTTATAAATCATAATGTAAATATATGATATGCAGCAGAATATGTGGTTCTTATGAAAGTGCCGTTGGATGTGGGATTCCCCTCTGTTTGCTATGAATGTATTTTATTACCCTTGGTTAATAAAGACGCTGCTTTGGCCTATAGCAGGGAAGAATATAGCTAGGCTGGAAGAGATTTCTAGAGAGAGTGGGCAGAGTCAGAGAGATGCCATGTAGCAGCCAAAGAAACAAACCATGAGCCTTAGGGTAAAATACAAAATAATGGAAATGGGCTTATGTAAGATATAAGAGCTAAGTAGAAATATGCCTGAGAGGTTGGTCAAACAGTGTTATAATTAATATAGTTTCTGTGTGGTTATTTGGGTCTGTGCAGCTGGGAAATGAACGAGTAGTCTCCAACTACAATTATTCGACTCCCAAAGGACAAAACCCACAGGTTAAGAACCATTGGATTAAAATATCTACAGAATTCATATTGGAAAATGTTGTACTCGATTTAATTATTCATAAATGTGGGCACATAAATCCTTTTATTGTCATAATCTTGGTACTAAATAATATGTCTGAATACATAGTAGGATATCCTGGGCAAACATTTTAGCTACACTAATTGTATGTTGTTTTCTAGAACATGACTACTGTTAAGTGCAGACCCCACTTTAGGGGCAAGGGATAAAGCTATCATTATAAAGTTGTCTTAGTTAGGTTTTCTATTGCTGCAAAATGCAATATGAACAAAAACAAGTTGAGGAGGAAAGGGTTTATTCAGCTTTTACATTGCTGTTCATCACCAAAGGAAGTCAGGACTTGAACTCAGGACAGGGCATAAACCTGGAGGCAGGAGCTGATGCAGAGGCCAGGAAAGGGGGCTGCATTCCAGCTTGCTTTCCATGGCTCACTCAGTCTGCTTTCTTATAGAACCCAGAACCACCAGCCCAGGGATGGCACCACCCCCCATGTGCTGGGTCTCCTGCATTCTCACTCATTGAGAAAATACCTCACATCTGGATCTCATGGAGACATTTCCTCAACTGAGGCTTCTTCCTCTCTGATAATTTGTCTTGTGTCAAGTTGACACACAAAACCATCCAGTACAGAAGTATTTCCGTACATCACTCAGTGTTTCTGAACAGATCAGATATTTTGAGTAAGGACTCCCTGGAAGCACACGTGAGAAGCTAAAGGCAGATACTCGCAGAGCTCCTCCAGTCCCCTTTCCCTGTTCCAGACACATCTGCTTATATTCTGAGCTGTGATCATATTCTCGTTCCCTGGAGAATACCTGTTTCCACTGCAGGATAAAGATTTTCCACTTTCTGGAGGGAAATATTTGAACATCAGCAAGTTTCAAGTCTCATACTTTTTTCTGCGGTGATACAAGGGGATAGTCAATATCCAAGCTGCAATGAAAATTATCTTGAAATCAAGATTGTGATGGTATTTTTAGATCGATTTATTTGTTAACGTTTACCCTTTCTTCATGTAGGATATTCCTCATTGTTTCATTTGTGGCATTATTGTTGAATATTCTGCAACAATCACACAGGGACTGTGCACTGGAATATTGAATTCACATTTCTTTAATATCACAATGCATATACAATCCTTGACCTAATATCCTCAGAATGTTTGAAATATAAAATTTACTAATTTTAGTAATATGTCAGACCTAGTAATAAGTATTAAATTTTATTTTGGGTTCATTGTACCACATATGAATTGTCTCTTTGGAGTAGGCCTCAAGTTTCATCAGAGAGCAGTTTATTTCCATAAAAGTTGTATCCCTTTTGTGCCAGGGGTTCACATCTGAGCAAGACCATTGATGCCCATTTCCTGGTGGCCTGTATATGTGTTGCTTTTATTGGATAATGAGTAAAGCCAAGTGGGAAACCCAAACAGAGATATATAGAGGGTAGGTGGAGTCAATGGGATGCAGTGTAGCTGCCAAAGGAGACAGACACTGGAACCTTACTGATAGGCCACAGTCTCGTGGAAACACACAGATTAATGGAAATGGATTAATTTAAGATATCAGAGTTGCTTAATAAGAAGACTGATCTTATAGGTAAACAGTGTTGTAATATAGTTTCGTGTGATTATTTGGATGTGGGCAGCTGGGAAATGAATGAGCAGTCTCTGCTTACAAAATCAGCATTATAAAAGTTGTCCAGAGAAGAGGAAGCTTCCAGCTCAACTGCAGCTTGATTTCTCTAGCTACTGCAAATAAGGTGTGGTGTTATAGGGCTTTAGCAACTAGTTCTGCCAATTGTACTGAGTCTGGGGCTGATCCACTCAGTCAGACTGACTGGCAGCAAGCCTCAGAGACACACTTGTTTGCATCTCACCAAGGCTTTCCTGTAGGTGCTGGGAATCAGACACAGAGTCTCACGCTGTGTGCTCCTCGGTTCTCCTAGGAGATGTTCTCCTAGGCCCTGATTTCAAATTTCATGAAATCAAGACTTGTGGTGGTACTTGCCAATATTTTATAAACATACATCAAGCTTCTTGATTTGTATATCCATCTAGACAAAGACTGGTCCTTTTAAAATTCAGAACTGATACATAATAAGGCGGCTCAGTAGGATACATCAGTAGACCTCTGTCATTTAAAACCATCACAGTAAGCTAGCGAATGGTTTATAACGCTTAGCCAAAGGTGTGTCTTTTGTGGAAGAATATGTTTATTCTAGATAGAATCCTGGAGACAGATCACAGGAGTCTAATTGGTGAATCCAAGAGGACACTGGAGTTACTTACGTCTCAAGCAACAGAGGCAACAAAATCATCTGTATCATCAAAGGTCTTACTCCAGCCTACGTGCTCCTCAAGAAAGTTGTACCTCTGGAGCTTCTTGCCTAACTAGTAGAGAGTTCTGTATATGATAGTTTTCTTCCCAGCAATTGCTGATTGATGGTACTCACCTAGGCAAGACACCTTGGGAGTTCTATTGTTTAGTGAGATTCTTGAGTCTTATAACACTTTTCTTGTTTTGTTTTGGGGTTTGTAAATTTTTTTCAGTATTATGAGCCTTCTTCCATGCTCCAGGAGAGAAGGTTTGGGGTTCAGAAGAAATAGCTACACAATGGCAAGCTTGTGCTTCTACAGCATGGTACATACCATTGATCCAATGTCATAAACAGTAACTATTTACTTTTTATGGTTCTGGAAGTTAGGTAGTCTAATATTTGGGCCTTGGTAGGTCCAGTGTTAGGTGAGTGTTCTTTCTGGTCAAAAGACTACTACCATATCTTGTGTGTCTGTGAGACAGGTCCATGGAAAGAGAAGGGAAAAAGAGGAGGAGGAAGGAAGAGGAAAAGATAAGGAATCATCTGTGGTGGTTTGAAAGGAATGACTCACATAACCTCATAAATTTAAATGACTGATCATTAGTGAGTGACCCTACTTGATGGGGATTAGGAGGTATGACCTTGTTACAAGAAGTGTGTCACTGGAATGGATTTTGGAGTTTCAAATGCTCAAGCCAGGCTTAGTATCTCTTTCTCCTGCTGCCTTCAGAAATAGAACTCTTTGTTCTTTCTCACTCACCATGTCTGCCTGCCTGCTGCCGTGCTTCCCACTGTGATGATATTAGACTAAACTGGTGAAACTGTAAGACTGCCATAATTAAATACTTTCCCTTTATGAGTTGGCACGGTTATGGTGTCTCTTCAGGGCAACAAACGTCATTTATTTCATGTCTTTGCCATAAAAACAGTAATTCCCACAACGTCTCAACTTCTGATCTAATCACTACTTAGTCCCCACCTTCAAACACCATCATATTGGATGCTATGATTTCAATGTACCTATCAAGTTCATGGGTGAGAAACTTATTTCCTCAATAGAAAAGTATTAGTGGGCAAAACCTAGTGAATTATATTTGTGTAATGAAGTTGGAATAACCATAAATAGATCAATGTTGTTATGTAACAAATATGTTCTTACTCTCATAGTAATGGACTGGTCACCATGAAATCAGGGTGCTACAAGGCAAGTCCACCCCTCTTGTTCTCTCTTTTTTCTTTCTGTCACAAACTGAGCAGCATGAAGTTAAATAGATGTTGATGCCAACTTTGGACTTCATAAACTCCAGAATCATAAGCAAAAATATCCTTATTCTTTATAAATGACCTAATCTCAAGTATTCTGTAATAGCACAGAAGATAAAAACAAGAGGCTAAAATTTTAAAGATTTAGGAAGGCAAGAAAAGTATATAAAATTTCTCAAGGGATTCATTTGTTAATCTTTTCAATCACTCCTTTGTTTCCTGTTGCTAAAAGGCATTGTGGCTTTGTTTATAACCACCAAGTTATTCAGCCTTGCAACTTCCTACTTAAGATCCATGCTAAATGTGGGTCCACACACAGAGGAGAGATTGGGCAGGATGCTTGCCCACTCACCCAAATAAATATCAGTGGTTCAAAGACGGGGCTGTTCTTTTTATATTCTTGGAATAACAACCCACTTTAACAGCAAGAGAGCAGACCCAGTATTTCACAATTTTTTTCTAGATTCTCAACTTACCAGCATCATGAAATTAACCATGAATTTCTTAGAGCTTTGGTGCTACAAATTGAAATAAAGATGCTATTTCCTTTGGGGTAGTCACTCAATAAAATGAAGCATGATAGGGATAGATTCAATAGAGAAGGTTTTTAAATTGCAACTATGCAACATATTGATAATCTTCAATTCTGAATTAACTTTTGCAAGTGAGTTTTATGGTTGCCATTATTTTGTTGATTGGATAACTGAAACTAAAGAGATCATTTTTTTTTTCTGAATGGATATACTTTCTTAGTGCCAAAATTCATCACTTTCAAGCACAGATCCACTTAATATCAAGGTCTATGATCCTTCCATATCCTTGCAATAATACTGTAGAGAGCTGCACAGGTTTTATGACTTTGGTAGAGCTATGGGCTAAGACATGATCTGTGTGTATCTGTCAACAGTTCATTTTGGGACACAAACAACAACAACAAACAAAAAGAACATTGCGTATGTCTTGAGGGAGATTTGCATCAAGCACACTGGCAGTCAAAGGGAGATAACAGAAGGTGGGATTAAAGGGGTTGTTAGTTATCTTCACATCTAAAGAAATAACCAGGGGACCATACCGAATGTAGAGCTCACCACATCTCCGTGCTTCTATAATATCTTTGGAAGAGCTCTCCTTTTCAGGAGACAGCCTTCTGCCTTGTTAATGGGGATTCCTTTGTTGCACTACTTATTTTATTTGTCTGTGATCATATACCCAACAAGGAGCAGGGGAAAGCAGGAAGGACTTAATTTCATCTATTGTTTAAGAAAATGGTGGAATAGACACCAGTTTAAAGAGATGAACCTTATTAGTGCCACAGTCATGAAGCGGAGGGGATTCAGGAAGTGAACTGGACCATTAAGCATTGAGGCTTATCTTCAGAGACTCGCTTCTTCCTGCTAAGCTCCACCTGATGAAGGTTTCACAACCTTCCAAAAATAGTGCCACCAGCTGGACAAACAGTGCTCAACCACTTGAGCCAATAGGGAACATTACTCGTTCAAAGGACTTTTTTTTTTTCTCCATCTTTGAAAATAACTAGAAATAGTTTATTTGTACAACAGTTTCTAATTGACAAAACACTTTTGTGTGTATCGTCAGACTAAAGTCACATATTTACATATCCTGGGATTGAGTTAGTTCTATAAATTATGGTACACATTCCCTTTTACTTGGGTCTATGAGAATTTGTATACGTCTTCTAATTAATAACATGAACATGGACCACTGATGGAAACTGATTTACAAACAGGCAATGGGATATTAGCTGGCCCCTTCTCAGTAAGCATTTGCACTCTAGGTGAACTCAATTATGTCTGAACTTCTGCCTTTGACCCTTCCTTACTTTCCAAGACTTTGGTGGGCAGGGAACTAATGTGTACCATGCACATTGCTTAATATTTAAACCTTGAAACATAATGGCTTGGACTCAGTACTAACAGGTTTCATTTTACTTGTGTCCTTTGTGATCTGTGAGCAAATGACTTCATTAGGAAGACATTAGAGCAGTAATTCGCTTCTATAAACTGCTCACATCCATTTTCATTTCTTATTATGAACTACAAGTTCTCATGATGCATTGTTATTATAAACAGAAAACTACCGGATATGCATTGGAGCTGCCATTAACCCTAACTTGCAAACCTGTCTTAAGACCCAGGTGAGTTGAACAAGGTTCTGCACCATTCAGGCCACTTTTACCCTGTGTTTATTAACTTTATTTATATTGCTGTGTTTAAAAACACCCTGGCAAAAGCAACATTAAGGGAGGAAGGGTTTATTCAGCTTATAGTTCTAGGTTTTAGTCTCTCATGGTTGAGGAAGTCAAGGCAGGCACTTGAAGCATCTAGTTCTATCCATAGTCAAGAGCAGAAAGAGAAAAAAAAATGCATGCATGCCTACCTCTCAGCTTTCTTTCTTTTTTTAAATCTTTTTTTTAAAATATTTATTTATTTATTATGTATACAATATTTTGGATGTATGCCTGCAGGCCAGAAGAGGGCACCAGACACCATTACAGATGGTTGTGAGCCACCATGTGGTTGCTGGGAATTGAACTCAGGACCTTTGGAAGAGCAGGCAATGCTCTTAACCTCTGAGGCATATCCCCAGCCCCTCAGCTTGCTTTCTCTACTGCTGTACAGTTCAGGACCTAAACCCCAGGAATGGTGCCACCTATTTCTAGCCTGGGTCTTCCTTCATCAAAGAACTTAATTAAGGCAATCACTCATGGTCAAAACAGTAAGCCAACCTGACCTAGACAATTCCCCATTAATAATTTTTTTGGGGTGATTTTCAGTGTGTCAAACTGCCAGTTAGAATTATCCACTAGTGCTGTCTCTAAAGATAGGAACCTCAAAACCTTTTTCTACAAATAAAGGGTTGCACTTGTCTTATTTTCATTTTCAAAATATGTCAAAATTCAGCTTAATTTTTTAAGAGCATTCTGAATAAGTTTCCTATTTGTACAGCTATTACAGTCTTATCAATGGGATTGAGATAGTCCATGAAGAACAGAGTAAAATGGAGATTGAGTATTCAGGCTTGAAGACTGAGAACAAGATACACAGAGTCCCCAGGATTAGACCTACTTTTAGAATTTTAACCATGTCATCAAAACCATACTTTAAAAGGCAAAAGTATCTTTTTTGTTCAACTCAATGTCCAGAAATAATTGGTCTGGTAATAGTATCTAGCTAACTTAATTTGTACTCGGAAATATATCATAGCTGGAACCTGAGCCCAGGAGGCATCTCAGTGTGTACAGGGACGATTCTATTATCTGTGTTTAAGTTAACTTAAGAAATAGAATGTGAAGATAACTGGTTTAATATTTTAGCATACACTTGCTAAGAAAACATGAGGGTTTCATGGGTTTGAACGAAGTAGTAGTGTCTTCTGTATATTGCTTTAAAGGGAACTGATATATTTGCAGTTTGAAGGTCATTTTGTGCCCCCTTTCTTCACTGCTCATTGATTTATTCAAGAAAAATGAAGTGGGGGGATTAACTTCTTCTCCTAGCAGTAGAGCAAATTTGAGAGCAGAAGAAGGCTATGAAAGTGTCCTGTCATCTAAATAATGTAGGATTCAACGAGTGACCTGTTTTGAAAAACCTTGAAATTCAGGGAAGAGTTCCTTGGAAATATATTAAAATACCTTAACCATAGACCCATTTCTCCTACATTTTATCAGTTTTTCTCCAGGTTCGTGAGCCTGTTGTGTTAGGGGATTTTTACACAAGGAGAAGCTGGATTGTTTTAGTGTTGTCCCACATGGGATTTGACTATGTAAATCACTAAATGGCATAATAATTAGTGGTTCTTAGAATACAGACAATAAACAACTGCTTAAATATACTCTTAATTCTTTCTCCATCTGACTGTGTGGTGATTTAAAAGAAAATGTTCCCCATAAGGCGTGACACTATTAGGAAGTATGAAGTAGTGTAGTGATAGTTAATTTGTATTTTAATAAATAACACTTGCCTGAAGATCAGAAAAGCAATACAGCCAGCCACTGGCTCTTACCTCTACGTCAGTTTGTAATGGCAATCCTGTTTCCAGAAATTTCAGAATGAGAATGTGTGTGTGTGTGTGTGTGTGTGTGTGTGTGTGTGTGTGTGTGTGTGTGTGATCTGTCTCCTCCTGTCTTATATTCCTCTCTAGTGCTGGGATTAAAGGCATGCACTACTATATCCAGGTTTCTATGACAAACTAGTTTGGCTATTGGGATTATAGATGTATGTCACCACTGCCTGGTCTGTAAGGCTGATCAAGGCAGCTGTTTTACTCACTGATCTTCAGGCAAGTTTTACTTAATAAAATACAAATGAAAAATTACTACAGAGTAAATGTGGCCTTGTTAGAGGAAGTGTGTCTCTGTGAGTGGACTTTGGCGTTTTAAATACTCAAGCCAGACCTGGTGTCTCTCTCTTTCTGCTGCTTGAAGATCTGATGTGGAACTCTCAAGCTCCTTCTCCAATACCCTATATGCCTGTGTGCCACTATGCTTTCCCACTTGATGATAATGGATTAAACCTCTGAACTGGAAGCATCACCCAATTAAATGCTTTCCTTTATAGGGGTTGCCAGCGGCATGATATCCCTTCAAAGCAATAAAACTATAACCAGTATAGACAGGGAAGAAAATTTTAAATAATGTGAATTTAACAGCTGGAGCTAATATTTGCTTCTTCAGTTTGAAGTAGTGTCAATTATGCCATTTCATCTCAAAAGTTTATCTCCTCAACACACACATGCACACACACACATATGCACACACACACATGCACACACACATGCACACGCATGCAGAGAGAGAGAGAGAGAGAGAGAGAGAAAGGGGGAGATAGGGGCACAGTATAAAACAAGAAGAAGTAAATAAGTACCAAAAAGCTACAAAGCAAATATAAAGCAAATTAAAATTTGGTGTAACCATTTCAAATATTTCAATACTCATCACTAGTTTAAGTGAGTGAGTTCCATTCAAGTTTTACTAACTGTACACAGTCTGTGATATGTGCACTTTACTGATGCCAATAGCTTGAAAATAAAAAGAAACAGAATGCAAAGAGTAAACAGATAGAAGTTACCATGAACACTTTATGTCAGAGAGATTAGATTTCAAGGAACAATAAATAGTGATGAAGAAATGCTGCATTCAGCAGATGAAATGGTAACTCATTGGAGAATGATACACAATCATGATTTACAAGCGTCTGATACTAAGGTTCTAAAGCATCAAAATAAAAATTGTAAAACTAATTGTAGACATATCGAAAATATGATTGAGAAACTTATAACTTCTATTATATTATCAATAGAACAGCTTGATTCTTTCTCTACCAACAGAAAGTGCAAGGACTTAAAACCTTACTACAGCACAAGAGTGGCTGAATGAACATTTGTATATGGATACCGATGCATGCAGAGCATACATTCTGGAGCATCCTCTAGAGCAACATGCTGTAAAACACGTACTAATACCATACAATATGTACTATAATATTTTTAAGGCTTTTACATGAATGAGAGTCTTGCTGGCATGTATGTCTGTGCACCACGTGCTTGTCTAGTTGCCTGCAGAGGGCGAAAGAGGGTATTGAGTCCTTTGGAACTCAAGTCACAGGAGGTCATGAGCTGCCTTGCAGGTGTGATCCTCTTCAACAGCAGTAAATATTATTAACTAATGAGCCATCTACCCAATATCAACAAAACAGTTTAGATTAAATTCTAAAATACTTATGATAAAATATATTATGTGCATGTATAAAAATGTCACAATGAAACACATTATTAAGTGTAATTAATATATGCTAATAAGGCATTTTAAGTATCAAGAAACAATACTGTATATTTAATTGAGAGTATCATGTGAATGTAAAGCTGGCTGCTACTCAAACACATATCACTGTAATTCAGTCTGTGGACAGAAGAACAAAATTGCCTTGAATTTCCCTAATAGGGACAGCAGCAGGAACATTTGAGAAAATTTGACATTTATTCTTGAAAAAGAGAACAAAGCTTGGAGGTGAATTTGCCAATCATATAAAGACCATTTAAGTAAATACACAGTTAGCTTCATACCCCATCATGAAATACTTAACACTTACTTTTGGAAGTCAAAAATGAAAATGAAGTTCTCAGCATTCTACCATAATGTTCAGCTACGAGAAGCTGAAAAGAAGAAGAAAGCAGAAGACATAAAGGCATGAAGAGAAAAGGAACTTGATTTTCAAATCACAGATAAGGGTTTTACCTTGGAATCATAAAGAATGTACAAAAGTCTATTAAAAATGACAACTCTCTTCAGTAAAATTTGTTGTATGATATAAAAATAAATATTTCCATATATTCATATCCCTATATATTTATTTTTCCATAAAAGTTAGGTAATAAAGACTAAAATAACATTTACAACAATAAACAAAACAACCTATCATCAATTAACATATGATATATAAGGCATCTACTAAAATTAAAAATATGACAGAGAAATATAACAACCTAACTATGAAAGAATGAGATGTCATGTTCATGGGTAAATATATATAATATTGCTAAAATGTATTTTTTCAAATCATTCTAATAATGAAAACAATTCTGGTCAATCAATGGAATTTTAAATCTGATTGCAAGTTTTGGGGAATAATAATAACACTGTATTGAATAGCATTTATCAATAGTTTAGAAATCTGAAAGTGAAGCCAAACCGCTACGACTTTATGAAAAAAGAAGGTGGGAGCCACAACAGGATGATAGCCTGTAATTTACCAACATTTGTTGTTAGAAAGAATTAAGATGTTTCATACATTCACTTGTTAAAGCTAAAGTTAAATTTTTAGGGCAAAATATGAAATATCCTGACAGCCTGGAAAGAAGCAAAGAGAGGACATAAATTATTCTAACCATAAAAAACATAAAAGGAAAATACATTGGGCAGTTTCAAAATTTGCTCTATTTATCAAAAAAGACTACAAAGCAAAGAGAAAAGTTAATCCACAAAGTTGAGGGAGGAGGAAGCTAATGCCAAAAAGGCTGGGAATCAAATACTGGTGACAAACAGCTGCTCTACTGTATTCATTATGGCTACTCATAGCATTCTGCACCCAAGAGTAGTATATTTCCCTCCAGGTAAAATAAATACTTTACAGTGAATGTACTTTGAGTCTTCAAGCAATCAAGCAACAATGTCAATCCCACACTCCATTTTGCAGACTTTGACTTGTTGCGTGTGGGGTTTGGTGTATCAGAGGACAGATGTCCCAAGTGGAGGAAAAAAAAATATTCACCCTTCCTCTGGCCCTTGTGTTTTACTGGGGCCTTCAATAGTAGAGTGTATTTCGTCCACCCATATCAACAAGGGTGGATCTTCTTTACTCAGGCAGATTCAAATGGTTACTTCTTTTGGAAACCCCCTCAGAGACTCGTCCCAAAATAATGTTTAACCAGATAACACATGGTCCAGTCAAGCAGACACCAAAAATTCACATTAAATAAGACCATAATATTTAAAAATTAAGATAAACTCACTCTCCTAACTGAGATTTTGTCACTAACAGGTGTCCTTTCTAAACATGGGATTAGTAACAGGAATAAAGCTACTTCCTTCCACCCACTCCTTCACTGTACTGAGAGACACAATTACAGAAAGTCAACAGAAGCATTTCTCAGTGAACTCGCTTTCAGCTTGTGCTGAAAGCTGGTACAGACCTTGGAAGCTCTAGAAAAGCAGGTACGTTGTGTAATGGCAATAGAGGTAACACAAGAAAGGCTAACCCAGGTTACCACTACTTAGATGGTATAACTATATGCAAAATACTTAGGAAAGAGTTTCCTGGAGGGGCTGGCATGATGCATCAGCAGGTGAAGACTCTTGGCAGAGTTGGTTCCCAGAACACACATGGTAGAAAGAAAAAAATCAATTGGTGCATCTTTCTCAGGGTGGCAGACCAGGAAGTAGAGGGGCTACACATAGGGTTGGACAGATAACCTTGGAGCTCTGCTCCTGTGGCCTACTTCTGCCAGTCAGGCTTTGTCTATTTAGCTTTCCACAGCCCTCAAAACATGAGCCCCTAGAGGACATTCCCAGCTCCAGCTGTAACCGTAAAAAAAAGCTATTTTTGTGCCTCCACAGTCCTGGGGCCTGACCCACTACTGGGCACCTTGCACAAGGCTGAATTATTCCAGTTTAAAATTTTCCAGAAAAGGCAGCACATTAAATGTGTTCGAAATATCGAAACAAAAGGCCTTTGTCTGTTTGGTATCTGGAGAAGACAGGCACCTGGAATGTAAATTAGCCATATGGGCCACCAGTTTAGTAGAATAGTAGAATCATAAAAAAAAGATAGAGGCTGGTGTCCAGGCTGACTTTGAAAGCACGGTCTCAGGAGCCCAAAGATAAATACTCATCCCCCATAGGCAGTTTTCTTTGGGCATTTATAGAAAAAATCATGTCTGAGGGACTAACAAAGGACTGTGGCTTTCCTTTCTTCCCAGGAGGCACAAGCGCAAGGGAGCAGAATGATGGAGGGTGAGTTTTATGTTGGCTTTCCTCTCTGGGGCACTCATCAATTTTGTGCACTATAATGCTGTAAATGCAAGCTGGTGTTGCTGACTGAAGAGAGGAAGGGAAGGTGAAAAGGTAAGAAGGATTGAAGAATGCCTCTCTGTGCTCTGAGAAAATAAGAAAGCTGTGAGGGAGTTTCTGTGCGGACCGCAGGAGTGACATGATTATCCAAAGCTCCAGGTGTAAATATGCAACATGGAAGAAAACAGGAAGTTCTTTCCCAACATGTCAGATGCTATCCTTATGGACAGTAAATCTGGAGATGCACCAAGTTGGTCTAAGCCTCTTCTAGGAAGATGGAGTGATCTTCTTATTCCCAGCAGCTCAACCTGTGTCCTTGCTGCTTATGTAAGCTTGCAAGGGAGGGGTCTACTATATCTGGTCTGTTTGAGGAACTTCCTTAAGTTTTTGAGTTGTTTATCCCGAGTTCCAATAAGTCCTCTCTAGATCAATTTCTGAGTCATAAGAGCTTCTATGCAGGATGAAATGTATCAATTTAGAGGAAATTGCTGCACTATAATAGCTTATTAGGTAGCTGCCTTACTTTTTAAAAAGTATTTTAAATCATGGAGAGAGAACTCAGTCATATAGTCGTAAGTCTTCTTAACCTAGCAAAGCAGTAAGCAAACTGAACTATTTTCACTATACACAGCTGTGAACATTCCAGGAATAAGCAAATAAAAATCTACTTGCCAAAATTCCAACTCTGACTACTCATTATTGCAGTGGATCAAATCTTAGGATAAACATTTTGTTAGTAAGGAATTTTTTTTTGCTACTTTCTTAGATGGCAAAAGTCAGAGTCCACACAAAGTGGTGAGGACTCCAAGGTGCTATTTGCTGCAGGAAGCCAACCAGTTATTTGAAACCACATGAAAAATCTTTGCTTAAACAATAGCCTATTTATCTCACTCTGACATTTAAAACTGTTAACATCATATGCCAGACTTCTGGTTTAAACCCAATAGACACTTTATGTCATTCTAAAATATAAAGATCACTTAAAGAGTGCTTGAGCCTCTAGGGATTATAAAAACAGGATTGAAAGTCATTTTCAATTCATTGTCATTTCTATGTCCCATGTTTCCCTGAAACTCATTTTTCAACAGACCTAAGTCCTAGAGTGCTGCAATAGGTGGACTGAAATATTCATACCATGACCTCCATGCAAATAAACACAAGTTCCTGACATCACACATGTATGTAACATATAGAGAAAAATAATAACAAGAGCATGAATGGCTCCACAGTGAAGGAATTAAATTTCCATTTAAAATCTTCTTAATTTCCAGGCCAGGTAACATCACTTGATAATTATACAAAACATTAAAAAATGAACACCAATTTGGCACTATTTTTTGAGAAATAAAAGTCTTATTGGTTCTTAGTTTGCTTTATGAGGTTGTAACTAAAGTCAGACAAAGAAAATATAATAATACAACAAGAAGGAAAGGGTATGTTACACATTAATTTCTCTCATGAATTTAGATGGAAAAATTCTCATCTAACTAATTGTAAATAAACTCCAGAAACACAAAAACTATAAAAAAAAATAACTAGGTAGGATTTATTCTTGTTGTGTAAGACAGAATCAACACTCAAGAATCTAATTGTTTATTTCACTTTATCAATAAGCCAAGTGAAAATTTCTACAACTCTACCCACTGGTACAAAAAAGTCATTTGACAAAATCCGATACTTATTCACGGTAATAATCCTTCAGAAAGTTAGGAACAGAATGGTATTTCTTCAATAGAAATAACAACATCCAATCACCCAGAACTGGCATTAGAGGTAGTTGTGAGTCATTTGATATGGGTGCTTGGTACCAGACTTTGGTCCTCTGCAAGGGCCACTGGCACTAAACCACTTGGCCTTTTCTCCAGCCTTTAGTGTATGGTTTTGACAGGGTAGACATGTTTCAGATGCCATGTATCCAAGGTAATAATTAAGCCAATAGTTTTCTAGCACAACAAGAGGTAGAATAAGGAAACAAATAAATGAATAAGAAAACAAATAAATAGAAATTATTTCAAGGTATTAGCATCAATGGTGTTGTTTCAAGCGGTACCTTGCATAAATATTTTGACTACACTGAGTAACCAGTCCGTTCTTAGAATCTTAGTGATCTGGGAGAATGTTATTTGCAGAGGAAACCTGTACAATGAGCTTTAATGAATACTTATGGGGTCATGAACATGAAGGCAATTCCTAGGTCTTCTTGTTTATGTTTATCTCTTGAGAAGAAATGATGACAACTTCTGCCCTAGAAAATCATCTATGTGGTATTTTCATAGGAACCAGTTTAGAAAAGAACAGTTGACTTCTTCTGGTGTCGTGAGTAGACTCATTATCTCTTAGAATAATTAATACACTGAATACCTTTAGTCCAAAAGATTAAGAAGTTAGCTTTCTGCCCATGATTTAAAAAATAAATACCTTTAGCTAAGAACTTCTGTTCTGTTATGTAATCCATGGTACACACAGTCACCACCTGGCCCTTGTTCTGTTACCTGAATTTCAGAGAAAGTCTGTTGAGATATGGTCTCTAGATTGTTCCTTGACCTTCTGCCTAGTGTCACTTTTTATGTGAAAATTGTATGATAAATACTGTCTTAGAAACAAATGATCATTCTCTGTCTCAATAGGTTGGCTTATCTGACATTGTAATATAAATGAAATAATGTACAATGCACTTTGCTGTGTCTTCTTTCATTTAGTGTAGGGCGTCCAGTTCCATCTAGAGAGCCATCTATGTTACACTTGGTGTTAGCACTTCCTTTTAATATTTGAATAACATTATATTTTATGGATATATAATATTTAATTATTTATTATGAATAATGGGGTTGTTTTACTTTGAATTATTAAAATAACACTGCTGTGAATACTTAGCTCCAAATACTTGTAAACTACGGGTTTTCTGTTCTGTTGAGTGAATTAAATCTCTGGTTCATGTGATAACTCTGGAACAACAGTGTAGGAAGCATAAAATTAGCTGAAACATTTAAATTCTCACTAGTACCACACTAAGAACCCAGTTCCGCCAAACCTTTATGAAGATGTGTTATTATCCGATTTTTTTCTTATAGCCACCAAGTCATTATGGTTTGGGATTTTATCTCTTCAGTGATTAATGTTGTCAAGCAATTTTAAGAGGTGTCTACTCAGATTTTATCTTTTTTATTTATTTTTTAAAACAACCTTATCTCATCTTCCATGCCAATCCCAGTTCCCCCTTCCTCCCTTCCTCCCATTCTTCCCAACTTCCCCCCCACCTTGCCCTCATCCACTCCTCAGAGAGGATAAGGCTTCCCATGGGGAGTCAACAAAGTCCAGCATGTCCCTTTGAGGCAGGCCCAAGGCTGAGCAAGGTATCACGTCAAAGAGAATGCGCTCCAAAAAGTCAGTTCAAGCACTAGGGATAAATCCTGGTCCTACTGCCAGTGACCCTACAGACTTCCTAAATCACAACTGTCACTCACATTCAGAGGACCTAGTTTGGTCTTATAAAGGTTTCCCATCTGTCAGTCCAGAGTCAGTGTACTAGTCAGTCCTAGTTCAGGTCAGCTGTTCCTGTGGGTATCCCCATCATGGTCTTGACCCCTTAGGGAATTTCTCAACATTCTTAGCCATCAGAGAAATGCAAATCAAAATAACTCTGAGATATTTATCATTTTATTATTGTTTCATAATAGCTCTTGGTACAGTGAAAACACAATTTTCTTATCAGGTACATGATTTCAGGTAGATAGAATTGTATGCACTCATAAACATAACTTTCATTGTTTTTAGAAATGTGCAAACTAAGGCAGAAACCAAAACAGGTTAGTATCTTTCTATCATAAAGACTCCAGTGGATCCAAAGAGAAAGGCAATTATTGGCTACAAGATGAAATAGCTAGAGACGCACGTGGCGGACACTGGCAAGCAGACGCCACGGATGAGGGATAGTCCAAGCATGAAACAGTGAAGCCCACACTGAGAGCAGATCGCCACACTACAACTAAACCAAGTAGTTTTTGAGGGGCCTGGCCTGCAGAGTGGTAGACCTTTTATTGGCGAAATCCTCGGGCGAACGGGGAACCTGGTCCTGTCCCTGAAGACCATCCTGAGTGGAGAGAGTGTTCTTGGCCTGCGTTGGGACACAAGAAATGGAACGGGGGCATTCCCTGACCCCCTTGACCCCATGGTTAGCCTGCGAAGGCTGGTCCCCTTTGCTGGGGCTGCTCCAACTCTGCTGTGACCTCTCTCACCCTGGTATATCGCAGCTTGCGCCCAGGGGCCTCCCTCACTCCCCCTCCCTTCTGCAGGGCCACGGGATCACCTAGTTTAGCCTGTCTGGGCACTGGATAGGGAGCTTGGGGTAGAAGGCAGCAGGAGTTTCTCTGTTTTGGTGGCTGGCCAGCAGAGGGGTAGGCCTTTTGTTGGCGAGGTCCCTGGTGAATGGGGAGCCTGGTCCTGGTCCTGAAGACCCTTCTGAGTGGTGAAAGAGATCTTGGCCAGTGGCAGGACCCAGGAAAAGGAGAGAAGGCATTTTGTAAGTGAGGCCCCTGGCCAGCAGAAAAACCTGTTCCTGTTTTAAAAGACCCATTGATAGCATCGATAGGAGGAGATGGGCAGGCGGCAAGGCAAGAATTCACACAACAATCTAAAACAACATGAAAACACCAGAACCCAATGATCTTACAACAGAAGGACTTGAACACCCTAACACAGAAGAAGCAGAAAAAACTGACTTTATGAAAGCAATAGAGTCCCTTAAACAACATGTAAAAAATGCCCTTAAAGAAATGGATGAGAAGTATAACAAAAAGTTTGAAAAAATGAGTAAATGCGTAAATGATACCCTGGGAAACCAAGAAAAAAACGATCAAACAGGTAATGGAAACAGTTCAAGAATTGAAAACTGAAATGGAAGCAAGGAAGAAAACACAAATTGAGGACCAGCTGGATATGGAAAAATCTAGGTCAATGAGCAGAGACTACAGAAACAAGAATAATCAATAGAATACAATAGATAGAAGAAAGAATCTCAGATTCTGAAGGCACCATAGAGAAAATAAACACACTGATCAAAGAAAACACCAAAGCCAACAAATTCTCATCACAAAACATTCAGGAAATATGGAACACAATAAAAAGACCAAACCCAAGAATAATAGGGATAGAAGAAGGAGAAGAGTCACAGCTCAAAGGCCCAGAAAATAATTTTTAACAAAATTGTGGAAGAAAACTTTCCCAACATAAAGAAAGATATTCCTTTGAATATTCAAGAAGCATACA
>NW_004949182.1:80130-86049 GCF_000317375.1 Microtus ochrogaster
CAGGGAACCCTGATTGCTCTTCGAGCTGATGAGGGAGGGGACTTGATTGGGGGAGGGGGAGGGAACTGGGAGACAGTAGTGGGGAGGAGGAGGCAGAAATCTTTAATTAATAAATAAATAAATTAATTAATTAAAAAATGATGAAATAGCTACTTGTACCACATCTCATGGGTCAGCTTTGGACGAGATGTACTCTCAGGGCTGTTCTGATACCAGAATTGTTATTGATGCCACAAAACCAAGGGATTTCAAGACTGTAACTATACAGGGTGGGATCAGTATTTCACTACAAAGACTTGCCCAGCATTTATGAAGATGTGGGTTCCATGTACAGTACTACATTGTGAATAAAGAAAAGAACAGTTATGCCTTCTAATTTTGATATTTCTTTATTCCCCTCCAGCACTACACTCTCTGAGTCCTGAAGCAAAAGAAGTATCTATCTCAAGTGAGCCCTTTCTTTCTTAGGAGTTATGAAAGAATGTTTCTGGAACTGTCTAATAGATCTTCCCAAGGTGCTATTTGTTGGCCTGTCCTTCCTAGGAGATTTATCCTTGGAAGACAAGTATGAACAAATCACGTTGTTGTTAATGGAGATGATTCTTAAACAGGCATATATCAACTAGACAATGTTGATTTTCATTCTCTGTGTTCAAAAGTATTGTGCCTAAAGAGATGAGTCAATCTAGTCAGAAAGTGTAAGAAATTTAAGTGAAACTCCTTATGAAGAATTTATTTCTAGAAAGATCAGCTAAGAAAAAGAAAGGTGGGAAATTTCTTCCTCCCACAAATAGCATTGTTTACTTGCCTTGACACTCATGTGTGATATTTTATGATGTTCAACACTGAGTATAGCAAATGTAGTGAGAAAACAATAAACAGATATGAACCTGCAACTCTGATATGGGCAATGATAGGACAGAACACTGGGGCATTTTGCTAGTACATATTTTACTTTATGTTTAGGTCAGCCACTGAAAGCAGAAGGGAAAATGACTGCTTTAATATGTACTTCTAAATATATCAGGGGTCTGTAATACACTATCTTCATAAAAAATTGTCTTATATTCCAATAAAGTTTCCAGTGATGGCTTTGATAAGTAGTTCTCATGATAAATAACAAGCCGTCCTTCTCACGTATCTACTTTTAAGGATGAAATACAATGAAATCTATTTTTTTTTATTTTACAAGTCACTACTTTTGCAGATTCGTGTTGTAAATGACTAGAGCATCAGCTGGGGAGATAACTTCCATTTCAGGAAGACCATTTCAGTAGGAAGGTATGTATTTTCAGATATTACAGTTTAATAATGGGGATAGATAAAGTGCCTGAGAACATTTTTGAGCACACACCTGATGCTACCCTGACTGGCACATGTGTTTTGTAATAGACAGTATCAAGGAGAAAATTTTTCTCACTTCATGCAATCACACTTGAGCTCGAAGGGATCCTTGGATGAACCTTGCAGTCCTCAGCCCTGGTTAGTTTTAGACTCCAATTTAAAAGGTCTTAAGATCTGAGAGCAGCTTGCATCCAAATGATTTGGTGTTCTGGTCTCTTCCTATATCCCTCCTACACATTCCTGGCCTTTTTCCTGGCTCTAGCTTTTGCCCAGAGATGAAAACACATATTACTCTTCAAAAAGATGCCAATAGTTATTTCTGCATTGCGTCTCATGGAGATTTTGAGGAAAGGAGATGCGCTTTAGGAATTATTCTGGTCCTGGATCTTGTAGGAAGGGAGATGTAGAAATATAAGAATATTTCTAGAAATAATGCTAAAATGCTTTCCATGGTAAGAATGCAGGTCAATTTTCTGCAGACAGTTTTCTTAAATTCCACACAGGAGTAAGAACTTTGTCTCTGACACAAAATCTAGGAAGAGAAATGAAAAAGGAAAGACTATGCACAGAAGCAAGGGACAGGGTGTGGAATATGGCAGTGGACTGGACACCGCTCTATGTTTGATGGGTTATGAACCAAAGATAATTAAGAAAAAGAAATAGTTGAGTTTTGAGCTATGATTTTGGTAATCTCCTTTGACCCTTTAAATTTGTATTTTTGCCTTAAAATACAAATACTTAGGGTTTCTGGGGTATGAAGTTGACATAAGATGGATCTCTGTAGGTTGGCAAAGCAGAGCTGAGAAAGTGATGTTGTGAAAGAACAGAGAGGAGACAAAGGGGGGAGTGAAGGAAGATTCCCATGTGGTACTGTAGCGGAGGGTGGGTGGGTGCCAAGCATCACCCAGTTTGCAGTAGGTGCCTCTGTAGCATTTGCAAAATTCTAAGACGGGGGCAAAGGATCTATTCAGTACAAAGGATAAGGTTGAAAACAAGTTGTTTAATGGCATTTCTAAGAGAAGCAGAATTGAGAGGAAGGGAATTCTAGGAGTATTTTGACCATGTTTGTCAATTCTGGATTTCAAGTCATCATTAGCCATGTCAGGCAGTCATGTGACCTAACCTCATTTCAAAATGCAGTAGGGAAGGAAAGAAAGAGCGGCAAGGAAATGAGGGAAAACTAAAAGCTCCAGAATTTTTTTCATCAGAATTTTGTACTGTTGGTTTGTATGAAACTGCCTTCTCTTCCTCCAGAGCTGATTACTTCACCCCAGTGAGATGAGCAGCTGTGTAGCTCAGTGCTGGTGTAGATAACACAGAGCTTTTCTTGACCAAAAAACCTAAGGGCTTCTCGTAAGTTTAACAGAATTTATTGTCAGTCATCTCACAATAACGTTAAAAGACAAATGTTAGCTGACTTAACAAATCACTGCACAGGTTTGGTCAGGCCCCTTCTCCTGGAGTAAGGTGGCTCTAGCTTCTTTAAAGAACTTGGCCTTTCAGCTCTCACAGACAGCGGAGAAGCAGGTTTGCAACAGCCGGGGTGGTCTGCAGAGCTATGAGTTTGGGTACGTTCTGTAAACACATCGCAGGCTGAGTGCCATAAACCTCACCAAAGAAAAGAGCAGAACTTATGGTTCGCTCAGTGGATAAAGTGTTTCCCATGAAAGCACAAAGGCTTGAGTTTGGATGTAAGAAAGTAAAAGTCTAGCACCCTTGGCAGTCTGCCTGCAATCTTAGCCTTTGGGAGGCAGAGACTAGAACTTCTCAGAATAAGCAGACTAGGTAAGAGTAGGTAAATTGGTCAGCTCTCGGGTAAGTTGAGAAAGACATTCCTAATGAAGAAAACAGAGCACAATTGAAAAAGAGACAGCATGTCAACTTGTGGCCTCCAAATGCCTATGCACACATGTGTACACTGGTACACATATGTCTACACACACACATGTGCACAGGCACACATTTATATAAAAGATACATAAATATGCATGCAAAATGAATGACAATAATGAAACAAACTTTTTTTTGTATCTGTAGCTATTAAAGCAACAGGTCATGACTTATTAGTAGCCTTTTGAATGAGTCCTATACCACTGGAATGGCAAGCGATAGATGTTCTTGACTGTCTTATTTAGATGTTCATGACTCTTCATTTACTAAACACCTATCATACATTCTTCCTACTTTGCCTTACCAATAGGAGTCTTCAGCTCAAAGAATTTTTTCAGTAATGAATGACACCACAAATCTACACTTCCTTCCGTGGCTCGTAAAATCTATTGATAGGCTCAGATCCCCTACGAAGCCTCCTCCGAAGAACCAAATACACCCTACGAAATCCGCCACCACCTCACTAAAGGATAATAAACTTTATATTATGTTGTGTGATATTTTGATTTCATTCTGACAACAAAGATTGCCTTGAGTCAAAGGGCAGAGCTAGCCACTAGCTGACCAAAATTAGCCATGGCGGTCTGGATGACTGTGGACAGGAGACAGGAAGTCGTGAGGTGGGGCTGAGAGAGGATCTCAGCTCTTGGATGTAGGAAAGGAAGTCACTGGTGGTTGATCTGCTACTTCTCTGATCTTTCAGGTTTTTGCCCTGATATCTGACTTCTGATTTTTTATTGATAAAGAATAATTAGATAAATGCATCAATATTATTTCCAACGTTACAATCTCCCTCAGATCTATAAAGTTCCTAGCATAGGCACTGAAACATACTGATCACTACACTAGACCTCTTCAAAAACATCATTAAGGTCTAAAGCTGTCATAAAATGTCATAGTTACCTGCTGATTAGTACTTACATTAACTATGTATGTATTATGATTGACTAAAAATAATACTTATCTCTGTTTCATTTCTTGTTTCTGTAATAAAAATACCCTGAATATCACTGTAAAGGAGAAGAGTTTGTTTAAGCAGGGGTAGCAAATCCTACTACATCCACCGTCAAGAGCAAAGATTTAATATATGCACACTATTGCTCTACTGTAAAACAACTTAGAATTTCCTTTCTAGGGAATGGTGCCACCTACAGATGTTGTCCCCACTTAGTTAATGTAATAATATAAGCTCCCACAGACATACTCATAGGGCAAACTAATCGAGAGAGTAACTCATTAAGATTCCTTTCCCAGATGAATATAGCGTATATCAAGTTGGTAATTCAAACTATCATCATGATTGTATTGGCTTTAACATTTTCTGATGTCTACCATAGTGACAGGCCCACAGCAGGTAAAGAACTTTCCCTTCTACTACAGCTTTCCTTTCTTAAGTACTGCTGGATTACAGAGAAAACCTTGTCATAGATCATTGTTATATAAAGCTCTTTCTTAATCCAATAACCCCAGAGGATTTAACTACCAGAAAATTTGTGAAAAATTGTCAACTACCTGTGCACTGCACCATGAATAATGGTAATTTCTGTCAAACATAAACTTGTTTCAAGCACATTCCAATTTCAGGCATACTTTATCTTATGCGCTTTCATCTTTGGTCCCTTGGTAAATTTCAGAAAGCCAAAGAAAAGATAATTCACAAAGCCCATGACAGCAGATCTAGGGCAATGTTTATGTGCTGTTTTGAGAAGGAGTGTAAAAGCTTCCTTCTAGGAGTTTATGAACTCAAGTGTGCCTTATTTACTCTTAAATATGTGCCTAGACTTATTAGCAGTATCGGTATCAGAAATTCTTCCATACCATATTTCTACCAGTTATGTGCATAGTAAGTGCCTTAGGATGCAAAGCTAGGATGCTGTGTAGGTAGCCTAGCAGTAAAGTGCTCACCATGTGTACTCGTTAGAGTTTCTTTTTTTTAATTGATTTTATTGAGCTATACATGTTTCTCTGGTCCACTCCCTGCCTCTCCCCTCCCTTTCTACCCTCTCTAATGGTCCCCATGCTCCCAATTTACTCAGGAGATCTTGTCTTTTACTACTTCCCATGTAGATTAGATCAGTGAATGTCTCTCTCTCTTAAGGTCTTCTTTGTTGTCTAAGTTCTCTGGGGTTGTGATTTGTAGGCTGGCTTTCTTTGCTTTATTTTTTAAAACCATTTATGAGTTAGTACATATGATTATTGTCTTTCTGAATCTGGGTTGCCTCACTCAATATGATGTTTGCTAGGTCCATCCATTTGCCTGCAAATTCCAAGATGTCGTTATTTTTCTCTGCTGTGTAGTACTCCATTATGTGAATGTACCACATTTTTCTTATACATTCATCGGTCAAGGGGCATTTAGGTTGTTTCTAGGTTCTGGCTGTGACAAGCAATGCTGCTATGAACAAAGTCGAGCACATGTCCTTGTGGTATGATTATTGGATATATTCCCAAAAGTGGTATTGCTGGGTCTTGATGAAAATTGTTTTTCAATTTTCTGAAAAATTGCCATATAGATATCCAAAGGGGAATTACAGATTGCATTCCCACCAGCAATGCAGAAGTGTTTCCTTTACCCCACATCCTCTCTAGCATAAGTTGTCATCAGTGTTTTTGATCTTGTGCATTCTTACAGGTGTAAGATGGAATCTCAGAGTTGTTTTGATTTGCATTTCTCTGATGACTAAG
>NW_004949182.1:86149-91818 GCF_000317375.1 Microtus ochrogaster
AGACCTCTGTCTGATGTGGGGTTGGTGAAGATGATTTCCAATTCTGTGGGCTACCATTTTGTCTTGTTGGCCATATGCTTTGCTTTACAGAAGCTTTTCAATTTCAGGAGGTCCCATTTATTAATTGTTCTCTCAGTGTCTGTGCTATGGGGTTATATTTAGGAAGTGGTTCCCTGTGCCAATGTGTTCAAGTGTATTTCCCACTTTCTTTTCTGTGAGGTTCAGTGTGGCTGGCTTTATGTTGAGGTCTTTGATTTATTTGGACTTGAGTTTTGTGCATGATGATACATATGGATCTATTTTCATTCTTCTACATGTTGATATCCAGTTATACAAGCACCATTTGTTAAATATGCTTTCTTTTTTTCCATTTTATATTTTTTGTTCTTTGTCAAAAATCAGGTGTTTGTAGGTGTGTGGATTAATATCTGGGTCTTCAGCTCAGTTCCATTGGTCCTCCTGTCTGTTTTTATGCCAATACCAGGATCTTTTCCGTACTGTAACTTTGTAGTAAAGTTTGAAGTCAGGGATTGTGATGCCTCCAGAAGTTCTTTTATTGTATAGGACTGTTTGGATATCTTGCGTTTTTTGCTTTTCCGTATGAAGTTGAGTACCATTCTTTCAAGGTCTGTGAAGACTTTCACTGAGATTTTAATGAGCATTGCATTAAATCTGTTGATTGCTTTTGGTAAGATTGCCATTTTTACTATGTTAATTCTAACTACCCAAGAACATGGGAGATCTTTCCACTTTCTGGTGTCTTCTTCAATTTCTTTCTTCAAAGATTTTAAGGCTTTTGTCATACAAATCTTCCACTTGTTTGGTTAGAGTTACTCCAAGATGTTTTATGCTATTTGCGGCTATTGTGAATGGTGATGTTTCTCTGATTTCCTTGTAAGCCCATTTATCATCTGTGTAAAGGAGGGCTACTGATTTTTTTGAATTAATCTTGTATCCTGCTACATTACTGGAAGTGTTTATGAGTTGTAGAAGTTTCTTAGTAGAATTTTTGGAATCGCTGGTCTAAACTATCATATCATCAGTAAACAGTGAGAGAGACTTCTTCTTTTCCTATTTGTATCCCCTTGATCTTCTCTTGGTGTCTTATTGCTCTAGCTAGTACCTTAAGAACTATATAGAATAGATATGGAGAGTGGACAACCTTGTCTTGTTCCTGATTTCAGTGGAATCTCTATGAGTTTCTCTCTATTTAGTTTGTTGTTGGCTGTTGGCTTGCTGTATATTGCCTTTATTCTGTTTAGGTGTTTCCCATGTATCCCTGCTCTCTCCAAGGGCTTTATCATGAAGGGATGTTGTATTTTGTCGAAAGCTTTTTCAACATCTAATGAGATTATCATGTGGTTTTTATTTTTAAGTTTGTTTATATTGTGGATCATGCTGACAGATTTTCATATTTTGAACCATCCCTGCATCTCTGGAATGAAGCTGACTTGATCATGGTGGATGATGCTTCTGATGTGTTCTTGGATTCAATTTGCCAGTATTTTATTTAGTATTTTTTTTTATTTATTTAGTATTTTTGAATCAATGTTCATGAGTGAGATTTGTATGTAATTCTCTTTTTTAGTAATTTCTTTATATGGTTTGGGTATCAGAGTAATTGTAGCCTCATAAAAAGTGTTTGACAATCTTCCTTCTGTTTCTATTGTGTGGAACAATTTGAGGAGTTAGTTCTTCTTTAAAAATCTTGTAGAATTCTGAGCTAAAAACATCTGATCCTGGACTTTTTTTGTTTGGGAGTCTTTTAATGGATGTTTCTATTGCTTTAGCAGTTATAGGTCTATTTAATTTGCTTATCTGGTCTTGATTTGATTTTGGTAAGTAATATTTATCTAGAAAGTTGTCCATTTCCATTAAGTTTTTCAATTTTCTGGATTACAGGTTTTCATAATATGATCTCTTGATTCTCTGTATTTCCTCCGTGTCTGTTGTTATGTCCCCCTTTTCATTTTTGATTTTGTTAACTTGGATATTCTCTCTCTTTGCCTTTTGGTTAGTTTCAATAAGGTTTGTCTAATTGTTGATTTTCTCGAAGAACCAATTCTTTGTCTCATTGATTCTTAGTATTGTTTTCTTTGTTTCTATTTTGTTGATTTCAGATCTCAATTTGATTATTTCTTGCCATCTATTTCTCTTGGCTAAGTTTTCTTCTTTTTGTTCTAAAGTTTTCAATGTTCTGATAATTCCACTAGTGTGGGATTTTTCCATCTTTTTTATGTAGGCATTTAGTGCTATGAACTTTCCTCTTAACACTGTTTTCATTGTGTCCCATAAATTTGGGTATGTTGTGTGTTCATTTTCATTGAATTTTAAGAAGTCTTTAGTTTCTCTCTCTCTTTTTTTAACTTTGTTTCATGTGAGGTGGTGTAAAGGTGTCAGATTCCCTGGGACTGGAGTTACAGACAGTTGTGAGTTTTAATTTCTCTCTTTATTTCTTTCTTGACCCATTGATGATTCAGGTGAGCATTGTTTAACTTCCATGTGTTTATATGCTTTCTGGAATTAGTGTTGCTGTTGAATTACATGGGGTAATTCCAATTTTTTTTGTATCTGTTGAGGTTTGTTTTGTTACTGAGTATGTGGTCAAGTTTTGAGAAGGTTCCATGAGGTGCTGAGAAACATCTTTTATATTTGGATGAAATATTCTATAGATGCCTGTTAAGTCCATTTGAGTCATAACATCTGTTAGTTCCCTTATTTCCCTGTTAATTTTTTGTCTGACTGACTTGTCCAGTGATGAGAGTGGAGTGTTAAAGTCCCCAACTATTAGTGTGTGCTGTTTAATATGTGATTTATGTTTTAGAAGTGTTTCTTTTACATATGAGGGTACCCTTGTATTTAGGGCATAGTATTGATGGATTTTTCCTGACACTAATATGAAATGTCCTTCTTTGTCTCTTTTGATTGATTTAGTTTGAAGTCTATTTTGTTAGATATTAGGATAGCTACACCAGCTTGTTTCATAAGTCCATTTGATTGGACAATATTTGCTCAGCACTTTACTCTGAGGTGATGTCTGTCTTTGAGGTTGAGGTTCTATGCAACAGAGGGATGGATTCTGTTTTCATATCCAGTCTGTTAGCCTGTGTCTTTTTATAGTTAAGTTGAGTCTATTTATATTAAGAGATATTAATGACCAGTGAGTGCTATCCCCTGTTAATTTAGTTTTCATTGTTGGTGATGTTAATTAATGTGTTTTCCCTTCTTTGAGATTTGCTGAGATCATAAATTGTCTGTGTTTTTGTTGATGTAGCCAACTTCCATGGGTTGGAGTTTTCCTTCTAGTACTTTGTATAGGGCTTGTATACAAAAGCCAAAACTGGGTTTGTGGTTAGGTATTGGTTAAATCTGGTTTTGCCATAGACTATCTTGTTTTGTCCTTCTATGGTGACTGAAAGTTTTGCTGGGTATAGTAGTCTGGGCTGGTTCTTATTGTCTACATAATGCTTGACCAGGACCTTCTGGCTTTCATTGCCTCCTTTGAGAATTCAGGTATAATTCTGATAGGTCTACCTTTATATGTTACTTATGAAGCTTAATGGACTCCAGGTATACATTCCAGCAGAAGAGACCCTGAGGTGGGGCTGTGCTTGTTTCTACCCACTGACAGAAACTGCCCTTCCTCTCTGTGCTTCCTCTAGATTGTATTCCTGTAGTCTTCCATTAACCTTTCCCACCTCTCTCAATCCTGCCCCCTTCATCCTGCCATCTTGGCATGGCTGTTTCTCAAGGGATGCCCTCACCAGAGCAGATAATGGAACTGATGCTGTGGTCATGACTCCGTGTGGCTTCAGAAACACATTCCCTGATGCATTCTCTGGATTCTGGCATTTAGAGATTCATTTGTTGATGCTCAACTGATAAATAGCACTGCATATATGCATGTCCAGAGAACAGGGCACATTCGAGAAGTTCCTAAACTCACATTTTCAGTTGTTTGCTCTAAAGACACACAGATGCACTTCACTACACCCTGGTACCCACCTACTGCCATACCTTGGCACTTCAAAACCTGCTTAGCAGAATAGAAATTGCATTCATGCATGTAAACTCTCAACATATTGAATAAAATCTAGTTTCTTTATTATTTTTAAGTACATATTTTCAAAAAAACCAAAATATGGTGAAACTGTCTTTGAAATGCACCAGGGCCGATGGACTGAAAGCTTCCTAGCAGGTTGACTGTGGCCTCTATTTACTCCCCTGTGAATGGCTGCTGATCATAATCACTTTTCTAGCTGGGCCGTGACAAAAAGGATTATTTCTTTTGTCCAGGAATGTCAGGATGAGCATATTTGTTCGGAGGATGAAGGGGACCAAATTAGACCAAGCTACTGGGGTGTAATAAATTCACAGCAATCACAAGCCAATGTTCTTTAATTCTTCCTATGCTATCAGCCTTAAATATTCTGATCCCCTCGTAGTTAGCTCGCTTATCCTTTTGTCCTTATTGAATTAACTGCCTTTTCTTTTACACTGTCTCCTGAGGCGACTTCATTTTAAGTCTTTCAGTTTAATTCCATTAATTGGCATATTGTCTGGTCTCATGTTCTCCTCCTGGGTCTTGAACTTATATTCTCCTCTGTTCTTAAGCTGTACTTTGCAGCTTTAAATGACAAGGTGCCTCATCTGTAGACAAAGCATGTGCGCCCTTATCTTTCCCTTCCAGGCTAATGTTTAACAATGAACTCACAGTCCTGACAGTTTATCAGCCCATTAAGTAAATCCAAGCACAGAGTTCCTTGGTTTTAAAACCATCCTTCTGAAATCCAGGGAAATTAGCTCACTAATTTGAACTCAAATTAAGAGCTAACAATTCTAAATTGTGGCAAGTGGCTATGCAGGACATGCATTTGTCTTGGAGATCCTTCTGCTTAGAACTGAGGCAGAGCTGGGATCACACTATCCTGAGCTCTAATATATATCTATTTAGTCTATATTAGTTAGTAGGTAGGTAACTTGGCCATGTTTACATCTCTTATTCTCAGTAACTACATCCCTAAAATGGAAAGAAAAATAAAAATTTTAAACCAAGAGTTTGTAGTGAAGATGGGGTAATCACCGTACATGGCTGTGGCTGAATACATTATCTGGAAGATGATGAATGACTAATAATGCTGGCTTTCATCGCTACCATTACTATTAAAGTACCAGAGCCCCAGGTCAGTGGCTAAGCATAGCACTGCCCTTGCAGAAGACTGGAGTTCATTTCCTAGCACATGCATTGGGCAGCTCACAACTGCTGCAGAGGTCTTAAGACCATTTTCTAGCCTCCACAATAATTGCACGCGCGCATGTACACACACACACACACACACACACACACTCACAGATACTACACACATGCATGTACACCACACACATACTACACAATACATTACACACACATATATAGATGACACACACCACACCACACATACACAGCACACACAATCACACACACACACACTTCTTTTTTGAAAATGCATATTAGCTCTATTGGTAGAGTATTTGTACCTTTTCCACAAGCCATATTTGGAGTGCTAATGTAGAGTATCAGTTTGGGAGACAGACTATTTATAATGTCACTTTTGTTCTATGCCACAATTAGAGTCACTTCTAATAAAACTGCAAAACTTTTTTTTATTATTGAGAAAAGGAAAAAAAAA
>NW_004949182.1:92433-99044 GCF_000317375.1 Microtus ochrogaster
TTTCAGGTTGTTGGAGGAATTCTTGCATTGGCGCCTTCCCATCTCTTCCTTCAAATGGAGCCAGGAGAGGCCTGGTGTCTTGGTCCAGTCTTTGCTGTGACTGACTCTCTGGTTGTAACTCTTCAGTGTAGAAGCAGGAACTGTCCAGTCCAGATGGAACTTCTCAGCACTGAAACATAGACGCCTGGTATTCCAATGACCCGCGAACAAAAGGGTAAACTTGGGGGGCAGGGCGGGGACGAGTAGAACACAGGACACCCTGCTGCAAAAGCTGAAGGTGCTCGTGCTCCCTTGGGGGGAGGTATTGAGGCCTGCCTGTAGGCAGGCACTCACCTCTCTGGGTGGGTAGCCTTAGTGTAGGAGCAGAAAACTGTTCCTGATCAAAGGACCTAGCAGATAACGCAGGCTCTTCGGGGTGAGGGGGGGGGGAGGTCGTGTGTAAGAAAGACAGCCCTGCAGAAGGAGCTGGGGGAGGGGGGTTTGTGGTCTCTTCCGAGTCAATCCGCCCCTGGATCGCACACACTCACCTGTCCAGATGGAACTTCTCAGTACCTAAACAGGGCTGCCTGGTAGTCTGATGATCTGGGGACAAAAAGAAAAAACCTGGCAGGCAGGGCGAGATCCACTCTGTGTGGGTCACCCGTCCAGATGGAACTCCTCAGTACCTAAACAGGGCAGCCTGGTAGCCCGATGATCTGGGGACAAAAGGAAGAAACCGGGCAGGCGGGAGGAGATCCAGGAGTGCACAGGCACCCCTGGAGCATGAGCTGAAGGTGCCTGGGCTCCCTTTCGGGGGTCCTTGAGGCCTGCTAGGTAGGCAAGCACTCACTGCTCTGGGGTGGGTCACCTTAGTGTAGGAGCAGAAAACTGTTCCTGAGCAGAGGACCTAGGAGAAAACGCAGGCTTGTGGGGGTGAGAGGGGGGTCGTGTGTGAGAAAGACAGCCCTGCAGAAGGAACGGGGGGAGGGGGGCCTGTGCTCTCTTCCGGGACAGTCCGCCCCTGGAAAGCACACACTCACCAGTCCAGATGGAACTCCTCAGTACCTAAACAGGGCCACCTGGTAGCCCGATGATCCAGGGACAAAAGGAAGAAACCGGGCTGGCGGGACGAGATCCAGGAGTGCCAACTGCAAAACTTTTAAAGGGAGCGACCATTCCTATCCCTCCACGTATCCAAGATGAACATGACAATAGCCTCTTATGGAAAATCATTTAACAAAAAGAAATCAGACTCTGATATAACTTAGTACATAATTAGACAATAGCTAAACCTGGAAAGGAAATTTTTATATCCAGTCCAGAGATGATGAAAAACAACCCAGTAATAACATGTAAAAGAGGATGTGAAGTTGTTTATTGTCACTTAGGAAATGATAGCGGATCTAAAGCACCATTCATAAGGGGACTGATCCCATCTTAGACAGGTAACAGTCCTGAAGGAGGCAGAGGCCATCTTGCTTCCAATGGAATGATCCCTTGTGACTTCATACAAGCGGTTAGATTAATCAGGTGTTTTCTGAATTTAAAGAGGATCTCAGTTTCTCCTATTAAGGGCTTTGTCTCATACCACATCCATTTCTGACTCTTCGCTCATTCCATAAAGAAGGCAATCACAAACAATACACAAATAGAGATATTTGTGTTTAACATAACAAATAACACATTGTTTTGATTTTGTTTATGGTAGAAGTTGCTTCTTGCTGTTGTCTTTTTGTTATTTTGATACAAGATGTCATCTATTCAAGGTAGACTCCCAACTTGCTATGTCACCATGGATGATCTTAAATGCCTGTTCTTCCTGCCCCTGCCACCCACCTGTTGTCATTTCAAGCCTGTGCCCCAAACCTGGCATTGTATGATGCTTACAGAAACCTGAGCCTCTATGTTTCTATTGCATGAGCTCCATTCTCAGTCTAAAATATGTATCTTCGGTGTTGTAAGTACAACTTTTTGGAGGTAACTGGACCCTGGCCCTGCTCTCATGCTTGAGTGGCTACCTTCTTCTCACTTTAAAAACATGGACACTAGCAATACGACAGTGTTATGACGGAGCATGTGACGTTGCTAAGTGACAGCACAATCCTCAGATTGTAACCGTGACTTTTACCTCACAGTCATGATCAAACCTAAGAGGGGTATGCTGCCTGGATTGTAATGACAGACAAGAAAACCTGTCATGATTCTGAAAGAAATCTGAAGTATACACATCAGAAATTCCAGGCCAGGCTGCACCTTTATAAATAAAGAAAATGAAATACCAGATTGAGATTTAAGGATAAAAATAAGCTCTGAAGGAAAGATCATAAACATTAATATTTTGCTTCATGTGACTGAAACACAAGAGTTTATTAATTATATAGACAAAAAATAGAATCCGTAGCTAGAAACAGGAAATAGAGAATCTACCTCCTATACACAGTGGCCCCACAATTCTCCAGACACTAGCTTCTAGCTCTTTCTAGTCTCCACTTTACTTAAGGGGCTTTCATCTTCTTGGCTGCAAGATGCTTACAACATCTCCAAGGTCTCCCTCTAGCTATGGAGGGTAGAGAGGCTTAGATAGAAGACGGGGTCCCATTTTCAATACTAGGCCTTTATCTTCTTCTGGTTTATTATCCCCGGGGCTTTGGTATCATGGTGTTTTGATACTTAATGTCCATTTCCCGTACCTTAGAGAGTATGCTGTATCTAGGTAGATTTCATTTTTTTGTATATATATATATATACATATATATATATACAAATTTATATATATATATATAAACAGGTTTATTGGATACAAATGCTCCAGGATGGCTTGCCAGTTCCCCAGAAAGGAGACAGGAAAGGAAGTCCAGAAAACAACATGTTTGTTCTTTAGGCGGCTGTTTAAATACCCTGTGGAAGTGGCTTTGAGCATCTCTGGGAAGGGGTCATCATTTGGTGGGTTTCTTGGGGTTGGAGTCTAGACTGAGACAACCCCAGGGGAGGGGGCTTGGGAGGGAATCTCCAATTGAACATGTACCTTTAAATAATGTCCTGGAAAAATAAATTAAAATGTGAGCATTCTTAAAAGGATTCATGTGAAGTGGGTGCTTCTAAGGAGGATTGCTGATTATGAAATTCTCAAGGAGCAATTGTGCATTTTGCTGGCAAACCCTTTAAAGCTGACCTCGCAGCCAAGGTGCCTTCTAAATCGTCTCATAAAATAGCTACACCTGCATGTGAAGCTTCTCCCTAAAATGTTAAAGGAAATTTTTCAAAATGCAAGGCCAGTATCCAAGCCAACTGACTGCAATTTTATGATCGATAGTAAAAGTTGTCATCTGGTTTGTCAATTATACACAAGCTAAAAGGTCTTCAAGGAGGTCTCCACAAAGGACTTTAATGATGCACAAAAAGTCTACATCAGAATATGTGTCAAGGAATGGCTAATTAGCAAGATCCTAGTAAGGAAAGACTGACAGTAATGCAAATTAATAACATTATAGAATATTGCAACAATCTATGACTGAGGATTTACATAATCACTCATTATAGCTTCCCTGTTGTCTCTCAGGTCAATAACGTGCAGTTTGAAGACATCCTAATACATATTTACTCATTAGTCTACAGTGCCTTCTAGGACAGAGTCTGAGTCTCTGCTTGAATTAATTCATATTTAAATAATAACACTAGATAATTACCACACAGACTGGAAGACAATATAGTCAAAATATGAATCACATTTATGAAAGTCTTTGCATTTCAGACTCATGTAGTCGATGTTGCTTCTGATATACCACAATGCTTTTATATTTACTGGCACAAATGAGGAAGGATCTCATATCCATAGTTGTTTCCAATCTCCAGAAGGCTCTGGGGGCTGGTAACTGTCGAGGAGGTGGGGACAGTGGATGGAGGCAGAAAAACTGATGGATTTGTTACCTTTTATTTGGTCATAAAAGCACAGTAGTGTCTCAAAGCAAAATGTTAACAATGATGGGAACAAATTATTCTAGGTCTTGGGTATTCTTTATGACCCTTAAAAGTGAAAAATCACTAAGTGATAATTACATTTGACAAGTTGAAATAATAGTCTAATTTTAAGGGGCTTGTAAATTACCATAGTCTATCATGGAAATGAATTCCAAATGAAGCGTGTTGCTTAGATGGGGCCAATCATATTGACCTGTCTGTTTATATAAATGCAGTGCTCTTTAAACAATGTGCTAACGAGAAAGACACACTGTCACTTACTCCAAGATCAAATATCCTACATGCTGTGTGATATGTTTATGTAACCGTGAGGTTACTTGGATGTCTAAGTGTCTTTACCTCAATCCAGAATAGGAAAGGCAAGTGGTTACCAGTGACTGCAGTCATTGCCAAAGTCATTTTTACATCCATGAAAGCTAAACACTACTTCTTACTATTAACAATAGAGGATGAGATCCTGTGTCTTCTATTCAAGTAAAACAGAGTGGACTTTCTCTTAGAAGCTCAATAGTGTTTTCAGATTCCTGAATGGCTAAATCCTTTGGAATGAATGGATGCTTTTGCTTTATTGAGGTTAGTTGGATCACTAAGATAATTTATCATGTCACACCCATACTCCATTTAGGGATCAACATCCTTTATATGCTTAAACACTGACTTCTCTCTTTAAATAACATTAATAAGCATTGTAAATACAGTTTTTATTTTCTTCCATGATGCCAACATGCTCCGTGAAAGTGTTATATAGAAATTGCTCTGGAAAGCTAGTCTGTGTACACAGATGCTATCTAACATCCCTGCCACAGAAAATTTGATAGCTCAGAGGAAAAGTTAGAACACACACTCATGCACCCCCGACACTTGCATGCATGCATACTCTTTGCATAGTTAAGGATGCATGAGTTAAGGAAGAATCATTTCCACTGACTGTGACCAGAATTGTTCCACATTGCCTGGGCAACTCAAAGTCCAAGTCAAAAGTTGTCTGAGGAGGCAAGAAGATGGGGTCCCATGTAATTCTAAATGATTCCTAGGAAAGATTACTTTAGTTAGAGCGTTCTATAATATTAGGAGCTGGGCCCAAAGTGAAATGATTGTGTTCTGGGTTAGCAGCCATGTTAGCTTTGATGGTTTGCATGGTTAAGACTATCCTTGCTTTCTTCCGTCCTTTCTTCCTTTCTTTATTGCTTCCTTTCCTGGAAACAGATTCTTCTCTCACACAATACATCCTGACCTCAGTTTCCTGTCTCTCTACTCTTCTCAGCTCTCCCCACTTCCCTCTCCTGCAGATCCACTCACCCTGCTTCCCTTCAAAAAGGAACAGGCCTCCAAGAGACAACAACCAACCATGACAAAACAAGATACAATAAGACAAGGGAACTACCTTAATATAGAGGTTGAATAAAGCAACCCAATAAGAGGGCAAGTGACCCCACAGCAGGCAAAAGAGTCAGAAACACACCCATTTGATGTAGGATTTCCCTCTGTATGCTTTGAATACCATTGGTTAATAAGAAACTGCTTTGAGTACTTGTGTGCTTATTATAATTCAGAGTGAACTTTTCTATCTGTGATAATCTTCTTGAAAACATCTCAGGAATAAGCTTGCCTTGCCAGGCAGTGGTGGCAGACACCTTTAATCACATTACTTAGAAAGCAGAGACAGGTGGATCTCTGAGTTCGAGACCAGACTGATATACATAGCAAGTTCCAGGACAGCCAGGGCTATCCATAGAAACCCAAAAAATAAAAAATAAAACAAATAACCCCCCCCCAAATGATAAACTTGCTTATAGAATTTTTGAGCCTTGGGCGATATGCTGAGGTGAATATTTGCTGTTATTCTCTACAGGTTTTTCGGACTGCAATTCAACTCTGAAGTTAGAAATCAGAATGAATTGGAAAGGGTGGTACACTTTTAATCCCAACACTTGGAGGTGGAGCCAGGTGGATCTCTGTGAGTTCAAGGCCAGCTTGGTCTACACAGTAAATTCCAGAGGTTAAGGCAAGAGGATGGCAGGTTTGAGGCCATGTTACCTAGGGAGACCCTGTCCAAATAGGTTTATAAATACCAAATAGATTTATATAGACATAAAATCACATTTTGTATATAAAATGACTTCTTTTTATTTTCATAGAAGAATGACACTAGAGGCTGGCATCCAATGGCTAATGATTGCATACTAAGTACATAGATAACAACATGTTTTAGTCAGTGTCTTCAGTCTTAAATATATGTACAGCTTTGGGTGACACTACATGCTAAAGTCCATATCTTAAAAATCTGAAGATTATGAGATATACGTTATGTAACTTTTGTTTTTCATAATAATCCAAAAAATATTTCCATATTAAAAGTTTTTGGATATGGAAATAGGGTCTCATCTTTCAAATAAAGTATTATAATTTGAAAGAGAAAAAAAGAAACTGCTTTGAGCCTAAAGCAGAGCAGTACAGAACAGAACTAGGCAAGGAAAACTAAACCAAATGCTAGGAGAAATAAGGCAGAGTCAGAGAAAAACCATGTAGCCCTGCCAGAGACAGATGCTGGAACTTTATGAGGTAAGCCACAGCCTCATGGCGATAGACAGATTAATGGAGATGGGTTAATTTAAGATATGAGTTAACCAGAAATATGCTTAATCTATTGGCCA
>NW_004949182.1:99181-123097 GCF_000317375.1 Microtus ochrogaster
AAAAAAAAAAACCAAAAAACTAATAACCGTAACCTATAAACAGAGGACCTGGTGCAGACTCATGCAGAACCTGTGCTTTCCTCTTTAGCCTCTGCAAGCCCATATGAGCTTTGCTTAGTTGATTCAGTAGGCCATATTCTCTTGGCGTCCTCCATGATGACTCTTACAATTTTTCCTCCCTCTCCTCTGAGGGGTTTTCTGATCTCCAAAGAGAAGGACTCAATGGAGACCTCCAATTTAGGCTCTCTCTCAGTAAAGTCTAACTTTGGATATCTGTACCTGTTCCTATCTGTTGTGGGAGCCTGCTTGTTCGTTGGCACCAATTTGTTGTAGAAGGCTGCATGTTTGTTCGCAACTGCCCAGCCCTGAAATAATCATACAAAAACCATATTATTTGCAGTACTGTATGGCTAATTATTGCTTAAGCATATTTCTGGTTAACTCATATCTTAACTTAACCCATCTCCATTAATGTGTCTATTGCCACAAGGCTGTGGCTCACCAGATAAAGTTCTGGTGTCTGTCTTCAGCAGGGCTATATGGCTTCTCCCTGACTCTGCCTTTTTTCTCCTGGCATTCAGTTTAGTTTTCCCTGCCTAGCTCTGTTCTACCCTGATCTTCTATAGGCTCAAAACAGTTTATTAACCAATGGTATTCACAGCATACAGAGGGGAATCCCACACCACCTGCCCTTTTCTGTTTAAATAAAAAGAAAGACTTTAACTTTAACATAGTAAAATTATATATAATCAAACAAGTATCAAGAAAAAATTAGTTACAATATTTATATATACTTTATTTTTATGACAACTAAAGAAAATTATTGTAATCTATTCTTAACTCCATCAAAGTCTCCAGAAGGATATGGTATTACCTAAGTAAACAAGAAGTGCATTTTAAGCAACCTCCAAAATTCCAGAATTGACAGAGACATCTCACTGCCTTAATAGCCACCCAAAGTTTTTCTGTATTGTTGGGGCAGTCAATCTTCAGCCTACAAACCAACAGTATCTAGCAAATTTTGCCATGAAGCAGGAAATTTCAATGACAGTTATGCCTATATTGGCAATTTGTAAGTCACTTTCTTTTGTGTCCTGTAGAATGTCTGGCAGACTCTTTCATGAAGCAGGAACCCCAAAGGACTGTCTCACCTTTAAGTAAGTTCAGCAGTCATTTTTCTCTGAGTCCTGCATGTCCAGTTCATACAGCATAACATCAAGCAGTCCAGGCAAGAACAGTTTCTTGCCCAAATGGCTAAGCCATAATGAGCCTCTTTGATGCCCATCATTCTCTTGTAGTAATTGGTGCTACCAGGAGCAGATGTGTCATAAAAAGTCCTAAGTTATTAAAACATTTCAAATGCCATATTCTGAAGGTCTCTGAAAATTTGAAGAATACCCATCTAACTGAAATATCTCTCTATATATCTAATATGACTACAAGCTTGACTATTATAGATGATTTTCTATTAACCTATATTTCTTAATTATGCATTACATTAGTAAATGACCTGCACAAAACAATACCTTAATCAAGAGCAGAAATATACATATAATAAAATTAACCTTAAATTTGTATCAATAGACCAAGATCCATACCAATGCAAATCTCTATAGCATATCCCCCTTTAAATGTAAACAAACATTTATAGACAATATTTGGGAATATGGGCATATTTCTCTCCAAAATGCTTCCTACTTTTTGTTGGGTAAAGTATTTTTGTGGGTATTCATAGTGAACTTTTGAGGATCTTGGTCCATCAAACCACATTAGTCTGTAAGCAATTCACAGGTTCTCATCCTCTATAGAAACAAAAGAAGAACCTCTTTTCCAAAGCAACATATCCTTAGACCCAAATTTTGAAGGCAATATACCTTTAAAGTATATATGTTGGATACTTAGCTACTTCACAGCCAAAATATTCAAATAAAACACAATAATATATATAATCCAGACTCTGTATATTTCATCTTTATGTGGTTTATTTTCTTTATTTCTTTAATTTATGACTGTCTATACTCTGTCTCTTTAAAGACTTTATTTTTTATAAACCATTTACTTCCTTTTATAAGTCTCTATACTCTTTTTCTTATTTCTCCCAAGCCTATATACATTTTTTAAACACACTATGTCTCATTTAGAAGTCTTTTATGTCTGAATCTGTTCTTATTGTGTGTCTGTAATATTTTTTGACCAGAACTGATTTTTTAATGCTAAGTGGGCATGGCTAGGGACAACATGGGCATCTCTAGGAACAATGCAGCCCTGCCTGCTTGTTCAGCCCAGTCTACCATGCCGGAGGCATGTTTGTTGCCTTTGAGAGCCATGCACATTGCCCCAATTTTAGGCACACAGTGTGTCTATATCTCCATTATGCAAGTTATGGCACTCTACTCACACACCACATATAAGTGCTCAGTCTCCTGAAAGAATCAGAGTTCACATTGGCAGCGTGGCCCAGAAAGCACTTTTAAAACCTTGATGCTTTTTTTCTGCCTCCACTGAATTGGGAAGGCTTCTCTTAAAGGAGCTATGGCATTAAGCCATGTTTAACTCTGTTTTTGTTTGTTTGTTTTGTGCCTAGAATTCCTTCCCAAACTCTCTCAGGTTTTATTTGGATTTTAGTTGGCTATTTTGGCGCCAATTTGTTGTGGGAGGCAACTTATACACAGATTAATAGAAATGAATTAAATTAAAAAATGAGTTAGCCAGAAATACATTTAAGATATTGATCAAACAGTATTGCAAATAATACAGTTTCTGTGTGATTATTTCAGGGCTGAGCAATGGGGAACAAACAAGCAGCCCCCTATAACACTGCTGCTGGAGGAAGCCTCTCTCTGATGATTATGGCAAAGGCACCAATCTATTAGTATAGCAGAATATCATTAAGAATAACTTCGTTGAATTTTTTTTTTTTTTTGCCAGTCATGTTTAGCTCCACTCTAGATCTCTGGGCTAAAAAGTCTCTGGTTTCTTGGCATCCAGGGAGTAAAGGGCAGGGTCTCCTTTTTCTGGAAATGTTGGTTGACCACTTCTATAAGTTCACCACCATTGCCCAAGCTCATTTTGTAGGCAGAAAAGATTGTAGGCTGAAGGTTTTGTGGTTGAGATGGTGTCCTGGTTTCTCTTTTGATAGCCTGCTGAGTACCTTGCAGCACCAAAGAGATTATAACATAGGGATAAGCTCTATGCCAGCATCAGCTGGACCTCTGTACATTTAATAAATTTGTGGATGTTGTCCTCAGCATTGGGTTCTTGGTGTCAGTTTATGGAAGGCATCCCTCTCTCCTGTCATCAGCCTTGGTTGTCCAGGGATTTTCTTTGGCCAACAACTCAGCCGAATGTATCTCCATCTCCCCATCGAAAATCTTGCTTAACCACAAAAGACAGTCAGTTCAAACTACTTATCCTTCCTTACTAGGAGTCCTCACTAAGGGCACCCTCATAGATTCCAGTAGGTTTCCAATGCATTAGATTTCTATATGGTCCCTCAAATATTCCCCTATTCCAGCCATCCCTCTCTGAACTCCCTCCATCCCATTCCCCCAACCACCTGATGCCTACCCCTCCTATTCCCACCAACCTCTAGACTACCCCCAAAAAATCTATTCTATTTTCCCTTTTCTGGAGGTCCATACAGTCTTTCCTAGAACCTTCCTCTTTACCTAATCACCCTGGGTCTATATATTATAGCTTTGTTATCATTTACTTATTGGATAACATCCAGTTATAATTGAATACATAGCATATATGTCTTTCTGAGTCTGGATTACCTTACTCAGAATGATTTTTTTTCTAGTTAAATCCATTTGCCTGCAAATTTCATGATGTTATTTTCTTTTAATAGCTGAGTAATACTGTTTTATGTAAATGTACATTTTCTTTATCCGTTCTTTGGTTGAGGGACATCAGATGTTAGGGTGATCTGGCTGCAACATCTGTCACCCCATTGATCTCCAGGGTTGATCTGGCTCATCTGGCTGGCTAGATGGGTGTCCCTTCTTCCCTCACTTCTCCTTCCTCGAGTTGTACACTTTGTTGAAGAGGACCACTCTTAACTCACAGAGGAGGCTCAATCAATTAAAAGGAATGAGTAGTTGTGCTTCTCTGACAGAACCTCCAATCGAGGACAGTACTTTTATAAAAGCATGCAAAGGAAGTTTTGGTCACACCCTAACCTTATATAGCTATTTAAATAGCATACATTGACAGTATGCATTGAAGTCATGTAAAAGCTGTTGAGTACAATGCACCCTTTCAGAGTGGCTATCCTCCCCACTGGATGGCATACCAAATCCTCAGAGCAGTGGCCCTCAACCTGTGGGGTGCAACCCCTGTAGGGTTGCACCACTCTTTGACAGAGTTCATCTAAGGCCATCAGAAAACACAGACATTTACATTACCATTCATAACAATACCATTCATAACAATAGCAAAATTACAACTATGAAGTAACAATGAAAATAATTTTATGGTTAGGGGTCACCACAGCATGAAGGGTCACGGCATTAGAAAGGTTGAGGACCACTGCCTTAGAGTTTGAGTCTGCTTCCCTTTTGCTACTCTTTCATAGAATGCAACTAGCCAGAAGCTCCCCCTCCCACCTTTTCTTAAAACATAAGACTGATATGACTTCGCAAATATCACATTCTTTCCCTAGAGAACCATTGTTTAACATAACGATGGCTTGGGGAACCTAACGGATTGTATCTCAGGGAAAGGAGTCTCTAGACCTTCATAGTCATACCAGTAAGGATGCCAGAAAGAACACTAAGTTGTATCTGATTACTTCTACGTGGCTAAGTCACATATAATCTACACTAGAAAATAATTAGTCAATTATTCATTGATGCTGTATCTTTTAAGGAATTATGAATAGGAATCAGGAGGCTAGAATGCAAAATTTTTGTTAACTATCAGTTAATGACATTTAGTTTTTGCAAACTAATTTTCCAGAAAAAGGTAAGAGGACCATTATGAAAAGAATATCAAATGATGAATATTCTTTAAGTCTGATCATTTCTCTGACATTTTTACTTTGTGGACAGTCTGTGTATATAAGCCCTTGTGCAATTCTAGCTTTTTAATTAACAAAATTAACATAAAATGCTCTCCTTCTCAAGAATGCACATGAGAATTATGTCTGGCAGGAGGTATTTGCTCCACACAACCTTTGTCCATGTCTCACACTAATTAGTGGCAGGCCTGGACTCTGAACCTGTTCTCTGGCTTTGAAACACAAGTTCAGGCCCTGCCCTCCAGAACAGTTTGCTTTCCGTTTTCACAAGGTACCTAGAGTTTTCACAAGGGGTTTTGTGGACTTACTTTGTTTTTCTTTTTATTTTATTCTTCTTTTTTTCTTTTTTTTTAATTAGCAAGTGATTTATTGTACTGATATGTTGGGTTTAAAAAGAGTTTGACAAATCTGTATTTCAACAACTTAACTTGATAAGTAATGTATAATAACGGAGAATGAACTGGACAGTACCTACTCATAATTTCTTCAACAACTGAATACCTTATTCATCATCTTGGTTCTTCTAGTTTCTATCCTTTGAGCATTCCAAGGGCCCTTTATAATTCTTGGGCTAGACATCTTTCAATCAAGAAAATCTTAAATTATAAGATACAGCTTCACACTGACATTTTCATCTTTAAATATCTAGATATTTTACCTATTTTTCAAACTATTTAGTCTTTTGAAAGGTTTTATCTAGCCCAGGCTAGTTTACAATTTATTGTGTAGCATAGGCTGCCTCTGAGCTATTCTGAACCTTCTTCCTTCATCTCCCACATGCTATAGGTGTGTACCACACTGACCAACTTAAGATCATGCATCTTAAGCTAAATAAATATAGTAAACCTTAGTCATTATTTTCAAGTGCATGTCAAAGTCACCCCTGTTCTAAGTTCCAGAATCATTTTGTACATTCACTTTGTTCTGCTCTGTACCAGTCACTATAAAATTGGCTGCTTCAAATATCACATATTTATTGTCTTAACATTCCAAAGTCAACATGGGCTCACTGAATTGAAATTAGAGCACTGTCAAGGGAGTATTCCCTCAGAAGGTTCTAGATGAAAAAAAATATTTATTTAGATTGGTGCCTCCGTGGCCAACTACCTCTTAAAAACCTGAGAGGGCTTTGCTTGCTGGTGGCATGCTTTGGCTCCTTTAAAAGAGGTTTTCCTGATTCAGAGGTGGCAAGAAAAAAGGCATGCCATTTTGAAATGCCAGCTTTCTGGGCCATACTGCCAGTGCGACCTCCAGCTCTTTTGGGAGACTGAGCATTTGGATGGGGTTTGTGAGAAGCCTGCTGTGGTTTCCTTGATGTCAACATGGACCATTTGTGTACCTGGAAGTGGGGTGGTATGCATGGTTCTTGGAAGGGTTGAGCAGTTCCACCATGTTGGAATGGGCAAGACAAGCAGGAAGTACATATTTCCCCTAGCAATGGTGCAGCTTAGATTCTTAAACACTTAGTATTGTAAGAAGTACTTGTGGTCAAAAAATAATTACAGATATGCAATAAGGACAAATCCAGATAAAAAAGACCCATAAGGGGGTCACATTGTTGGATAAATGTATGTAGGCTTGGGAGAAAGAAGAAAATAAATATAGATCGTTATTAAAAAATAGTAAATGGTTTAAAAAAGGTAAAGTCTTTAAAGAGACAGAGTACAGACAGTCAGATTAAAAGGAGTAAGTTAAAATAAGTCACAGAGATGGACTATACATGGAGACTTAAAAAAAAATTGACTGTGAAGGAGCTAAGTACAGAGAGACATTTTACTGTATGGTCTCCTAAGCTAAACCAGCATGTACATTTATAAAGGTATCTTATTTCAGAATTTGGATCAAAGGATATGTTGCTTTGGAAAAGAGGTTCTTGTTTTGTTTCCACAGAGGATGAGAACCTGTGGATTCATTCCAGGCTAATATGCTTTGATAGACCACAAACCCCCAATAGGTTGTTGTGAGCACCCCCCAAAATTACTTTACCCAATAAGCAGCAAGAAGAATTTTGAACAAAACTATGCCCACATTTCCAAATATTGTTTGTAAATGCTCGTTATATTTAAATCTTGATTAAGGTATTTAGATTGTGTTGTTCATTTAAAAATGTAATGTATAATTAAGAAATATAGATTAATAAATAATCATCTGTAATAGTCAAGTTTGTATTCAAGTTAGTTAGATTTTCTAGATGTATAGTGATATATTTCAGTTAGATAGATATTCTTCAAATCTTTCAGAGACCTTCAAAATATGGCATTTAAAATGTTTAAAATATAATACTTTTCATGACAGTGAGACACATATGCTCCTGGCAGCACCAAGCTACTTCAAGAGAATGATGGGCATTGAAGAGGATCCTTATGGAGCTGGTTGGCCATTTTGCAGGAAACTGCTCTTGCCTAGACTGCTTGATAAACTAGACATGCAGGACCCCCAGAGAAATGACTGCTAAACCTGCTTAAAGGTGAGATGATACTTTGAGGTTCCTGCTTCATGAAAGAGTCTGCAGGATACAGAAAAAATGTGAAAGACAAACTGCCAGTATAGGTGGAACAGTCATTAAAATTTCCTTCTTTGTGAAAAAGTCTGCTGGCTACTATGGGTCTGTGGGATAAAGATGGATACCCTAATGATACAGAAGAACTTTGGGTGACTGTACATGCAGCGAAATGTCTCTGCCAATTCTAGAATTTTGGAAGTGCTTGCAAGGCACTTCCTGTTTTCTTAAGTAATATTATATCCTTCTTGAGTCTTTGATGGAGTTAAACAATAGATATGGTTTTCCTTAGTTATGATAAAAGATAAAGTAGATATAAATATTATAACTGTAATTCTTGCTTGATAACTGTTTTGTTATATGTAATTTCACTATGTTAAAGTTAAAGCCTCCCTTTTTGTTTAAACAGAAAAGGGGGAATGATATGGAAGGTCCTACTGTCTATGTGTTGCTTTTATTGATTAACAAATAAAGAAACTGGCTTGGCCTATAGCATGGGAGGAGGAAGGTGGAGTTAGAGAGAAGCTATGGAGTCACCAGAGATAGGCACTGGGAATTTTACCCGGCGATATACAGAGTAATAGAAATTGGTTAAATTATTATAAGAGTTAGCCAATAAGAAGCTAGAGCTAATGGGCCAAGCAGTGATTTAATTAATACAGTTTCTGTGTGATTATTTTGGGTGTAAGCAGCCGGGTAGCCGGGAACCAACAAGCGGCCTCCTCCAACATTTCTTAGCCTCTTTAAACTCCTAGAGCTGCATTTCTTGGTTTATGCCCTGCTTCTCCTTCCTTAATGTGGAGCTTCTTCAAATCTCTTTTCTGCTTCTATGCAACTTTCAGACACTGCACACACCACCCTTCCTATTTCAAGGAACTGCAACTATACTAGAGCAACATAGATAGCACAAAACTACTTCCCTATCTTAAAATTCTCAATTTACTCGAATCTGCAATTTGCTCTGCCATAGAAAACAACCCCACTGTGCTGGAGAAGTGGTCAGTTATTATCATGAGCTCTGGCTGTTCCTCCATAGAACTTCTGGTTTGGTTTCCACCCCCACAGGCTGCTCACAGCCATCTGTAAATCCGATATACATAAAATAAAAAAATAACATTTACATATTCTCAGGTTAAGATGTGAGCATTATGTATAAAGAATAGAGTATACCAATTAATCTAGCCTTCATAGAAACCACTTTTTGGTTTTATACAGTGAGATACTGAAAAGAGATTTGGGGGCAAGTTTTAGCCCATTCTGCATAGTTTTCGTGTGACATTGCAGACTAGGTAGTTATAGTGAGAGACTGGGAGCTAAAATCTGAGGGTGGGCATCTGGCAAGGCTTTTCTGCTGGGTCATCCCATGGCAGAAGGCAGAAAGACTTGCTTATTCATAGAGAACAATGGTGGGTCTCACTGTTACTTTGATAAACATCCTATATCCAACACAATAAACCTACTCCTGTGATTGTAGTATTAACTTATCTATGTATGGGGTTTTCTTGTGGACTAAACACCTCCTGTTAACCGTCAACTGCATCTGTGATCCAGTTTCCAATACATTAATTTTTTGGAAACACAACCAGTCCACAGCAAGCATCTATGGGCATTGAACCATTCCTGGCTATTTTAGGAATGGTTTATTTTCCAACCATGCTTAGTGCAGTCATTATTACATTTAAGTATTTTCTTAGGAAAACTAATAGTAAATAAACTAAAGCAATAGAAATGAATTATTCCTCATTTCCTTGAGATATGTATAATAAAAGCTCCTCCCCAAAATATTGCTATTTACTCCATTGATGAAATGGTCCAGAATAAAAATAAAAATAATTAATATCAGACACTTGTGTTGCAGAAGGTTTAATTTACAGGTTTAAAGCCTTTTTAGAAAACCAGGAAGTTGTACCATTTAAATCATTGTCATTCAGATGTCTTTGGGAAACAAACAAAGCTCAATCGATTGAACAACCAAACCACTGTTGAAATTAATCAGTATGGACTTGATAAATTCCACTGATGTAGAAAATTAGCACTTTGCGTGTTTCCCAGATTTTTATTTCATTTGGATGTCTGGTCATGAATTATAACCACTCTTCTTGGACGCGAGCTATTTCACTTGAAATCCATTATTTCTCGCAGAATTATGAGCCTTGTTAGGGAAATGCCAGTTATTTCCATTCTGAGCATCTGCAGTGTGATTCTATTATTAACACAGTGCTCATTTAGACAAGGGAGAAGAGATAGATTTGTGTCTTTGGGGTAGTGGGGGAGGGGTGGGCGGTGGCGAATGTTGCTTTGGTGAAGCAAACAAGCTCACAGAGGCTGCTTCCAATTGACGCAGCTGTCATGTAAATATCTGTCCCCCGCTGTATAGCTAAGGGATCCTGGGCATAAAGACCTTGTAGCCATATGTAAACAATGCGGTGTTGATGACAGGTTTACAGCGTTGCTGAGGACTGGCGCAGCTGTTCCTACAGCGTGATAGAAAAACTCAGGAGGCGGCTCACAGATGCTGGGAGTTCTCCAGCTTGTGCAGCCACTTGGGCTTCTGTGAGGAGTTTGTATGCGGCCTTCTGGGTCATGGCATCCCAGCCCACAGTGTGAAGGCTTCTGGGCAGGCTGGATCCCTGCTGGCTTCCCTCCTCTCCTCCAGCTTCAGCTGCATCTTGTCTCTGAGTGGCGGTGGCTGGGCAAAGTACCTACCACTTTAGCAGCAGATGCCTGGCAACGTCTGACCCACACCTCTGCGGGCTTCATTCGTCAGAAAGCTTACCAGAGCAGAGGACCAAAGAGTGAACAGTCTCATGGTTAGGTCATCTACTCCCTCTGCTCTAGCTCTCTTTACAGCAATTAGTCCGGTATTAAGAAAGCATCAACCAGGAAACAAAGGGTTTACTTTGTCAGTGAAAGCCCCCATCTCCAGCCCCCATTGTGAGCTGGGAACAATGGCTCTGCTGGAGTCAAAGGGGAGAGAATTTCTGCAGCTTCCAACTACAATGAGGTGAATCTGAACAACGTTTGCTTTGTTTTGTTTTTTTTAGGTAAATAAATCCCTCCTGTTGTCCTTTGGATACTGATATAAATCTTCAAGTCAGGATAATATTTCATAGCCTGGATTCTTAGGAATAAAAACCAGTATGTAGCATGCTTAGACTTTCGGTTCTACCATCACACTAAACATCAAAATCCAAGCAAAGGCAGCTGTGTGACACATACCTGTCATCCCTGCGGTCAGGAAGCTCAAACAGAACAATCCTGCTGGTGATTGTTCTGAATAGTGAGTCAGTCTGGGCTACAGAATGAGTTCTAGTCCAAACTGGACTACAGCTTTACAGTGAAATCCTATCCATAAAACCAAACAACTAACCAGCTAAATAAATAAGCAAAAAATCCAGTATAACCACTTAGTGTGCGATTATGAGTAAATTATTGATGTTATTTAACCTTAAATTCTTATAAAATGGGGATACTTATCCTCTTGTTGTTGGGGGAATTAACTGATATGCATAGTGCATACCAAGTCTTTAAATGCAAGTGTGCAAAATCCACCCAAGACATATGATTTTCATTTTTCCAAGAAAACTGTAATTTAGAAATACTTACCAAAGAAAAAACAAAAGTTTGCCAATATTGCACATACAAATACCCCAAATTCCAATTCCATACCCTCCAGAGATGTGTCCTCGTTTATAGGGCACTCTATTGGCCACATCATTTCTGGAGGTTATATGGCACAGGATGCAGGGAGCCACCTCTCTCTTTCCCAAACCTAGAATCCTAATCCTTTTCTTTCCCAGAAATGCTAGGGCAAAGATATGAAGAGAAAACCACTCAGAACTCAAGGAGCTTTTAAGAAAATGGCATAAAATATACTAAATGTTTCTGATCATGCAGTGGAAATCAAAATGTTCAATGACAGAGCTGAAGAAGCGTCCGGAGAGAGTGATAAGAATTCAAATACTCTGAGAAGGATTTTCTGATGTGAGAGGTTATCCTAAGTCCCAACAGTTGATACACAAGTCAGCCTTGAACGACACCATCATAAGTTCATCAATTACTACTTAAAGTAGGATTCGTTTTCTGGGACAGTGACCATTCACTAGCACTTGAATGGAGGAACACATTTTTATTTTGCCTTTGTGAAAACATGCTTTACAAGAAACCTGGCTCTAGAAAAATGCCCAAGAACCCACAGCTAAGACCCTAAGCAACAGAGGAGAGGATGTCTGAACTGACCTTACCCTGCAGCCAGACTGATGATTATGATGTAGGTGGGTCTTCTGTCTATGTTAATTTCATTGGTTAATAAAGAAACTGCCTTGGTGTTTTGATAGGGCAGCTTAGATAGGTGGGTGGAGCATTTATTTATATATATTTAGATAGTTGGGTAGATACCAGCATTTATTTACCCTTCTGTGTTTCCCAGTAAGGCCACCATATAATGATGGACCAAGGGACTCATTTATTTACTAGGTCAATTCCCCCATAAAGTAATTGTCTCTGAAACAAGCTTCATGAGTATTCTGTGTATTCCTTAATCCAGCTCAGTTGAAACAGAACAGAATGCTGCGAAGAAGGGAAGTGAATCAGATGCCATGAAGCCAGCCACCAGGTCAGACATGCTGAATCTTTCTTGGTAAGCCACACTTTGTGGTGCTACACAGATTATTAGAAATGGGTTAAGCAAGATGTGAGAATTAGCCAAGAAGAGGCTAGAGCTAATGGGACAAGCAGTGTTCAAAAGAATACAATTTGTGTGTTGTTATTTCGGATGTAAAGCTAGCAGTGTGGGAGCCGGGCGGGACAGAAAGCAGGCCTGCCCACAGCTTCTTCTACAAGATTATCTTATATATCACCTAGAACCTTCATCCAACAACAGATAGGGAACAGAGGCAATGACCCACAATGAAGCACTGACTGAGCTCCCAAGATCCAGTTGAAGAGTGGAGGAAATGAGAGTATGAGCAAGGAATTCAAGACCATGAAGGGGTGGGTCATCCATTGAGACAGTTTGATTGAGCTAATGGGAGCTCACCAACTTCAACTGGACTGGGAGTGAAAAAGCCTGGAAACAACCAAGCCCCTCTGAAGAGGTTTGACAGCTGGGACAGACTAAGGGGCCACTGATAGTAACACTGGGATGTTTCTTACTGTATATACTGGCTTCATGGGATCCTGTTCTCTTTGGATGTAAACCTTGCTCAACCTAGATGTGGTAGGGAGGGCCTTGGACTTTCCACAGGGCGGGTGCATGATACTTCCTAAGGGTTGGAGGAGTAGGGGGGAGGGTCTGTGGACAGAGAGGGAGAAGACAGGGAAGACGGGAAGGAGTGGAAATTTGGATTGGTATTTTCTAAGTAGTAGTAGTAGTAGTAGTAGTAGTAGTAGTAGTAGTAGTAGTAGTAGTAGTAATAATAATAATAATAAACATGCTGTAAGGGTTAGGCAATGACTTAATGTATAAGTTCACTGTGTAAGAAAGTAGATCTGAGTTGAGATTTTTAGTCTTCACATAAAAAGTTGGGTGTGGTCTTATGTATCTATAATCATAGAACTAAGGGACAACAACAGGTGAATCTACAAAGTTAGCTAGCCAGCCAGTCTAGCCCATCAGTGAAACAGGCTAAGGAAGTCTTACCTATCATAAAATAGTGGAGAGAAGCAGAGGATGGACCTGACATTAACCTCTTATCTGCACATGCAAACGCAGATACACACACAGGAGAGAGAGAGAGAGAGAGAGAGAGAGAGAGAGAGAGAGAGAGAGAGAGAGAGAGAGAGAGGAATTCATACTATATTTAGAACAGTGGAATAAGCAAGCTTTTGTGTTGCTGTGACTCAATAGCAATAAAGGCAACTCAAACAGAGCAGATTGATTTTGGTTCCTGGATTCAAAAGTTTCCACACATCAAAATGGGGAGGACAGAAAGCTTCATGGCAGCTAGGGTGCTCTTCCTCTAAATATGTGGAGGACAGAAATCTTCACGGCAGCTAGGATGCTCTTCCTCTAAATAGATACCAGCATTTATTTACCTTTCTGTGTTTCCCAGTAAGGCCATCACATAATGATGCACCAAGGGACTCATTTATTTACTAGGTCAATTCCTTCTTAAAGTAATTGTCTCTGAAACAAGCTTCATGAATATTCTGTGTATTCCTTAATCCAGCTTGGTTGAAAATTCAAGATTAATTATGACAAATCCACTCCTTGTCACGTTGATACCCAAATTCATCTCCTCAAACCATAACATCCTTTTTGACCCTAAAAAGGTTTTCATGCCCACTTAGCTGTGAGCTCTGTTTGGTAGACTCAAAATCACACAGTATATATACTCCCACTATAAGAAGGCACAGAGAAAACAGACCATTGCAAGGGGGAGATAGAAATGCATCAAGAAAGGACTATACCAAAGCAAGAATGATACTCAATAGGAAAAACATTGAATCTTATAGTTCTATGTCTGGCATCTGGAGCATTGTGATGTCAGGATGTTCCAGTGGTCTTTAAAGTTGATAGGGGCAGGACTGCCCAAGGCTATCATGAGGACAACAACATGGAGAAGAGATTTCACCTCATGGCAGTTACTGTTCATTTCCTCTAAACAGACACATCAAAAGTATGTTTATGTTTGTGAGAGATCTGGAAAGTTTCTTTGCTTCCACACATGCATAGCCTCCCTCATTGACTTCCTATACAACAATGATACATCTGTTATGATAGATGGCATGTTTGTTAAAACAAATCTGTCATTATATTCCCATGTTTATCATAAGACATGTGGGCTCATTCTTGAAGCTGTTTATGCTATAAATATAGAGAACATATCCATCCTCTGTTACAGCATTACACACCACAGTCTCATACACTTAACTCTTCTGGGCTCCATGCTCTTCCATCTCTGAAGGTCATAGAAATGCACTCTAGATAACGTTTATGTTTGTATTTACTTAGAGTGCATGTGTGTGCACATATGTGTGTATGTATACGTGTGTGTTTGTGTATGTGTGTGTGTACATGGGTTCCCGGATATATACATAAAGGTCAGCATCTTTTATTTCCCCTTCCATAGTGTGGGGCAGGAATTCTAATTCAGGTCCTCAGACTTGTTAGGCAGCCTGTAATTACCTACTGAGCTGTCAAGTGTCCTTTTAAAATATATTTTTTCTATTGGTTCTTTTGTAGTCGGAGGCTGCTTGTTCATTCCCGGTTACCCAGACCCAAAATAATCACATAGAATCTATATTATTTGCAATACTGTTTGGACAATAGCTTAAGCATATTGCTATCTAGTTCTTATATGTTATATTAACCCATTTCTATTAATCTGTGTATCACCACATGGTCGTGGCCTACTGGTAAGGATCCGTCCATTTGGAACTGTCTCCTGCAGCGGCTTCATGGCTTTTCCCTGACTCTGCCTACTCTCTCTCCACATATCTGTTTGGATTTCCCACCTGGCTTTACTCTGCTAAGATATTGACTGAAAGCAGCTTTATTTATGAACCAATAAAAGCAACACATATACAGAACTTGCCACACCATTCTTTAGTGACTCAAGAGCCTTTGTCAGAATGTTGCAATCACATAGTACACAGTATTTCCAGACAGACACTTTGAAATAGTGAGATGCCTTTATATGAGTTATTTTTGCAAAGACCATGGAGGTAATGTGCTATAAATGAACTTTGAAATGAATAGTGACAGAGGTAGGATAATATTAAAGGCACTAGACTATTGGAATTTACTGATCTGAGAGGAAGTCTCTAAGGATTAAAGATGGTTGCTTTGTACAGCCAGTCATCACCTGCCAGTTTTCATTCCAATGCAATGAAAACTGGGTGACCAGCACAATGCCTGGATTAGAAAATCATCTTATAAAACAGAACCCAATGATGGAGGAAGGTCATTGGTTAATTAAATAAAGAAGCTGCTTGCCCTGAGAGGTTAAAACGTAGGTGGGAGGAATAAACAGAACAGAACCTGGGAGGAAGAGGAAGTGAGCTCAGAGACTCGACAGCTCTCCTCTCGGGGCAGAGGCCTCAGAGAGACACGATGCTCCACTCTTGCAGGCAGAGGCGAGAGCTCTGCTCTCTGAGGCACACGCGATGAAGCTCCGACCCAGGATGGACGTAGGCTAGAATCTCCCTGGTAAGCCACCTTGTGGGCTACAGCAGATTATTAGAGATGGGCTAGTCCAGGTGCGAGAGTTAGCCTAGAAGAGGCTAGATAGAAATGGCCAAGCAGTGATTAAAAGAATACAGTGTCCGTGTAATTATTTCGGGGCATAAGCTAGCCAGGTGGCTAGGGTGCTGGGAACGCAACCCCGCCACACCTATTACAACAACCCAATACATTTTTATGGAAAATAAAAGCAACAATAAAAATAGATTAGGGTTAGGCATGATGGTACATACCTCTATCTATATTCTCAGCACCTATGGGATGGAGGTAGGAGGATCAGAAGTTCAAATTCCTCCTCTTCTTTATAATTACTTCAAGATCAGCTGTGCTACAGGGGACCCAGCATTTAATTGAATACAATACAATACAATACAATACAATACAATACAATACAATACAATACAATAGTGATGGTTAAATCACTCTTTATACTAACCAGTTTCCTTTGGGTGCCATTTAATAGAGGCTTTTCTGAATCCAATATAATATATAATTAACAATATATTATTAAAAATCATCTTAAGAGAAAACATGTTCAAGATGAATGACTCACATACCTATGTAGAAAAGAGAAATGGGCTCATTCACCAAACATCTAACAGCCCCATGTCCTGAAGGTATGGGTTGTTAGATAACCTCCCAAGGTCTTGTAGACACCAGTTAGAACTGACTAGCCTAGCTTACAATTCAGGGACCTCTCTATTAGACTATAGAAACTAGAGATTGCATGCAACCTGAAAGACTTAAATTGAAAGCTGCACAGCTTTTATTAGATCATTGAGCCCTTAGTTTTTAAGCAAATGAAATATGCTACTGATAAGAAGTATTTTGAGAAGATTTTGACATATGGATGAATTTTGATTTCATGGTTAAAAGATAAACAAAAACCTACTACCCAGTTGTTTGTGTTTATACAACTGACTAATTCCAAGATTGTATTTCTTGCATGGAAAAGCTAATGGGTTTTGGTGGTCATTTCAGCATCATGCCCATTGGTCCATAAATGAGTACTTATGGATTGAATAACTAAATCAATATCTGCAGTACTGCTAGCTGAGCTCTTGCTATGTCATATGAATTTCACGATATAGCTAATTTTATTTAATAATGAATAAATTAGTAAGAAATAATGGACAGATTGATATAATCAATTCGTTCTTTTGAGTGAATTGATTATACATTATTGGAAACCATACCCAACATCCTAAAGACAAAGAAGACTTGTTTGAAACAAATTGCTGAAAACAGGTTTCAACAAAAGTTAAAAATCATCCAACAGACAGGGAGACAAAATACAATCTACAAAATTGTAACTAGAGTAATTTTGTTCAAAAATGTCATGTGACAATAGATTCCCCAAAACATCAGTATTTGTATGTTCTGTGTCTAAAGAAACTAATGAAACTAAAATAAAAGCATCTTTTATCTCAACAAGAAACACCTTCAGCTGAACAAATTTACTAATGGTGTCAAAATCAGCTAATGGTATTAACAACATCCTGCTCGGAGAACTGGCATTTTCAGACAATTCGAATAATGAGGTGGCATCAGAAACAAAAGCAATGTGTCTACCTCAGATGAAACTCTTAGGATGCATTAAACTTCACAGCATATGCAGTTCCAGTTTCACATTTGAGAGATTCGAAGCCCAATATCTGCAGGAAAGCAATGCTTATTAACGCTGTTTCATCTTGTGCCTTTAATTTAAAGGTTTCTGTATCCTTGTTGATACTGGTAATTTTCAAAATGTACTAGAAATAATGACTGTGTCTATAACACATTGAAGATTTTTATCCTGTGCTCTCTCTCTAATGGGGTCACAAAGTATTTAAGTATAAGGGATTTGCAATCTACAAGCAAAACAAGATGCCTGGACTTTTGTGTGGACTTCAAATAAATAAGAATTTTGTTCTCCTCTTGTCAGATATCAGCCACAGAGACAATTTGAGGCAATGTGTTGACTTGTCCTTAGGAGAGGGACATGGAATAAGATTACATAAATATTATGGATATACAAAGTCAATAAAGAAAATTTTCAAAATGCTAATATATTAGGCAGGCACTATCATGATTCCTATATCTCATAGCCACACAATAGGGACTTGCCAGTCTCCACATGACATAGCACATTGCCCCTTTGTAGAATGAAGCTTCCAATCTCAATGGGTCCATAATAATGAGACCCACTTGGTGAAATAATTCTTCACATCCTAAGAAGAGAAATAATAGGATGCATGGGAATAGGATTTCCATAACATTTCAGCACCAATATGGCATAAATCATAGGCAAACTGTATCTAATGAACAGCCACATATACTTGGAACACTTAGCCATGGTGCACTGCAGGGCTACTGTAGTAAATGTATTTACTACTTACTCAATCTAAGGCATTGAGTCTAAGCAATGCATTCACTATATAGCAGCTAAGGGCAAGAGGTAACAGCCAGGAATGGATGCATAGCAGAAGCAAAATTTTTGCTACCTTTCTAAAGCCATTGTTACATACAAATTAATATCAAATCCAAGTCAAAGAAGAACTTTTTATTTTCTCTTATTTTTCACATATTTAGTGACTTTTTATAAAGCAGAAGGGTCTTTTTAAAATTTTAATTGCTCAAGATCATAAAAAGAGTCAAATTGCTGTATTCTTCTAAGGAAATAGGAAGTATCCCACCTCTAACCTTCCATTTTGTTGTATTACATGGCCCCTTACTAGATTTCCCAGACAAAGTTGTCACAAAGTTAACTCTTGTTCTGTTTGTCACCATGTAAAATGAAAAAATGAAAGAGAAAAGAAGAGAGAAAAATTGAATTAATTGGAAGCCTTTGTGGTGTCGAATAGTTTTCAAGTTAATATTTTATTAGCTAAGTATGTTGGACACTAATAGTGATGATCACCTTCACTTTAAATGAAAGGTGAAAAGGTGAGGGCTGAAGAAGATAATTAATTCACTCAGAGTCACGGGCCATGAGTCTTCTATTAAATGAGTACTTTCTCTTTAGATTAAACTACTATTTAATAAGTGGATATAGTGGCAGGCATCATTTACTGTGGTAAAGACATGAGGGTGACCCAAAAAGTTATGTTCATATAAAATTTAAATTCAAATCAAAATACAAAATATCACATACAACAATAAATCTTTTTTTTAAAGGCAGGTTATTTTTTCAATGAATGAGAATGTTTTTCATAGATTGGTCAGGGTTGGCTGTTTTGAGGAAAGAATATTAGAACAAAGACACAATGCGTAAGTATGAACAATATGGAAGGCTCTGACATTACTTTTGTAACATGAGGGAAAATTCCAAAGTTTGATATAAAAATTTATGTACATAGTGACAAGAAGAATATTTTTGAGGAAGTAAGTGAATGAAGACAAGATGACCGAATTGGAATCAGCTTTGAACAGGTCATGTTGGGGTCCTGTAGAATATGATAGGGTATTTGTATTTTATTTTCAATATAATATAAATCAATTTGCTTTAAAGTTTAAAAAATAAGTATGTAAATTAGACTGGAGAACTGGTTTGGGTAATGTGTGACATGAAAGCAGAATAAATTTCATGATAGGTACAGTAAGAAAAGATGGACAAGGCATACAAGTAATTTGTTTGACAGAAAATGTTACGTTATGCTAGACAGCTAACAAAACATGAGAAAGTATGAAATGAACGCTAGGCATCGAAGCCCAGGTGAGAGAGTCAATGTATAGAAGAAGCACTGGAGGGAATGAGAGGTTGAACAGAAATGTCTTGTCCTCTGCTGCTAGAGTGAGTTTCCAGTGCAGCATCTCCCCAAAAGGAGGAACTCTCAGGAGCATGAAGGACTGCAGATAGAAGTTTGGAGAAGGGCACTCCATCTGCAAATGTAAATCAGAAATAGACATAAGTGAAAGCTACTGAAGCATGGCTTCAGCTACTTTCAACTCATGAACTTAAACTGAAACGATTGTGAACTCTTAACAGCTCACACTCCACCAGAAGAAGGTGACAGATACCTTGAGCCTCAAATTACTTTAAACTTTCCATTAGTCTAGAAACAAATAGATGATAAAGTTGTGTAATAAAATCAATGAGAAATAAAAGATGATAGAAATATTTATTAGATTTAGATTATTAAGTTATCAAGTACACACTTAAAAAAAGCAAAGGACAATTTAGAAACATGAGAGAAAAATAGAAATCACAAAGACAAATTACTGGAAATTCTAGAATTAAATGATAATAATCAAGATCTTATGTAAAGGATATGCTTAACAACAGGTTAGACACAAAGAGAGGACCAATAAAAAGAAAATCTGGTAGACAGAAAATATAGAAAATGAAAGAAATGCTTTTGGTTTCCTTTACCAAAATCACTGTGTAATATTTTGCAAAAAAAAAAAAAAAATCTTGGGGAAATTTTCTACTGAAAAACACCATTCGAGTGAAGTAAAACCACTTCCAATGATACATACAAAATTAATCTTAAATGAATCCTCATAGTACAAGTAAAAGCTTAAACTATGAACTACATAGATAAATCTTCCTGACTTTTGTAAAGCTTTCCTAAATATAGTGCCAAAATGTTTTTACATTTTATTTATTTGTTTATTTAGTTAAGTGTGTGTGTGTGTGTGTGTGTGTGTGTGTGTACCTGTGTGCAACTCTTGGTGGGAGTCAGTTTTTTGCTTTCTGTTTTGTAGGTTCCATGGATAGAAGCCAGAAGCCATATTTTTAGACTGGCAGCAAGTGCTGTGATTCAGTACACCATCTCCCCAGCCCCAAACTGAGTTCCTATGTGATAAATGAGAACTCATATAAATATGATCTGGTCAAAATGAAAAACTTTAATTACTTAGAATATCATAAAGTCATAAGTATACCCAGGGAGTGAATGAGATATTTGCAAACACTATATCAGAAAACCTATGGTACCAAAATATACACTTTAAAAAATCCAAGATAATACATAATCCAAGTAAACTAAAGAACATAATTTGTTTAGACATTTCTCCAATAAAGATGTAGTAAGGACCCCAAATAAAATACAAATATTAGCACTATTAGCCACTGGAGAAATGCAAGTAAAAAACAAACAAAAAAAAACAGTAAAATAGAAATCCATGTCAAGTCTGATGTTTGTAACTAATAAAAGGAAAAGAAAATCTGTAAAATAGAAAGGATTGAAAAGGGCATTTAGGAATTAAAGAAGTCAGAAGGAAAACTGGTCTGACCTTGGTAGGAATTTGGTAAGTCTCAGAAAACCAAACAGGCTGTTTATACGTCCTAGTAATGTCACATCTCACCATGTTCTCAAGAGCAGATTATACTGTCACCACCAAGGCCAGTACACAAGTATCCATTATTCATAGTAGCCAGACACATAGGAAGAACCCAATGCTACATTCCTTGATAAGCAAATAATTAGAATGAGTTAGATACCTAAAATCACAAAGATTAAAACAATCTTTTGGTAAGCAAAAGTACCCCAGCAGAGAATTACACACTTGTCAATTCACGTACACAGAACATTCACAAGAGTTCACCTATACAAGATGAAAACAGATTAAGCAGATTAATATTGGTGTTGGATGAAGGCTTATGAAGCTTAATGAATGAATGATGACAGCTGAAGGCCCTTGTTATGTGATAAAAATATTCTAAATTGACTGCAGGGATGGTTAAGTGCTAACACAATGACAAACACAGTTCATCCTTGCTTTCTTTAGACAGTTGACTTAAAGGGTAAACAATTTTCATCTTAATAAAACAGTTACAGAATCATAATATATAAGGCTGGAGAGATGGCTCAGAGGTTAAATGTACCCGCTGTTCTTCCAGAGGACCTGAGTTCAATTCCCAGCACCTACATGATAACTCATAACCATCAGTAATGAGATCTGGTGCCTTCTTCTGGCATAGAGGTGTACATGCAGGAGAAACGTATGCATAATAAATCTTTAAAAAAACATAATATATAAATACAAATGCAAATGTGTGCTTATGTGTGTGTGTGTGTGTGTGTGTTTGTGTCTACATGTTTGTGGGAAGAAGCACAAAGACAAATGAATGAGAGAATATTAAATTACAGCCAAAATAAAATAAATGAATCAAGAAGTTAGGTCGTCAAGTGAAGATACAGTACCAATCTAGTTTCTAATGCTTCAGTGATGCATGTTTCTATCTCTACTGTAGCCACTGAATAAGGAGGGTGTGTATGTTCTAGGATTTGTAGAGGACCAGAGAGAACAACTAATTAGTGATGAGAAACAGTCAAGGGGGAGAAGATAATTTTTTTATTATTAAAAATTTCCACCTCCTCCCCTCCTCCCATGTCCTTCCCCTTCCCCTCACTTCCCCTCCCCTTTCCTCTCCAGTCCAAAGAGCAGTCAGGGTTCCCTGCCCTGTGGGAAGTCCAAGGTCCTCCCCCCCTCCATCCAGGTCTAGGAAGGTGGGCATCCAAACAGACTAGGCTCCCACAAAGCCAGTACATGAAGTAGGATCAAAACCCAGTGCCATTGTCCTTGACTTCTCAGTCAGCCCTCATTGTCAGCCACATTCAGAGAGTCCGGTTTGATCACATGCTCCATCAGTCCCAGTCCAGCTGGCCTTGGTGAGCTCCCATTAGATCAGCCCCACCGTCTCAGTGAGTGGGCGCACCCCTCACAGTCCTGACTTCCTTGCTCATGTTCTCCCTCCTTCTGCTCCTCATTTGGACCTTGGGAGCTCAGTCCAGTGCTCCAATGTGGGTCTCTGTCTCTATCTCCATCCATCGCCAGATGAAGGTTCTATGGTGGTATGTAAGATATTCATCAGTGTGGCTATAGGATAGGACCAGTTCAGGTGCCCTCTCCTCAGCTGCCCAAGAAGATAATTTTAAAAAACACAAAACCAATTGAAACTAAAGAGAAAAGTTGCTTCTAAAAATCTTCATTCACATGAATATAAATGAGCTAAATTCTCCAATTAAATTGTGAGACTTAAAAGTCCAATTACATGACATTTGCAAAAGCCACATCTAAAATATGAGAATATAGAGATATCAGAGAAGGAAAGGACAATTATGGAAAAATGCCATGAAATTGTTTGCCAAAGTAAATAACACACCCACTTGTCCTTTTAAGTTTTATATGTCATAATTTGGTTAATATAGATCATGCATATATACTGCATGTATATGCATGTGCTCATACATGCACACACACAGATGTCCAGGAAAATAAACATAACATCATGAGCATTTTATACTATGAGTTTGAGAATTTAAGTCAAATAGGAAAAAAATTATAAAACAAAAAATGGCATAAAATAGTAGAGAGCATGAGTAAGTCACTATGATAGCAACCACATACATGTGCTGGCTAGGTGCTGATTGAAGTAGAAACCTCTTTCAGCTTCCAAGAAGCCATAAAAGGAATGAATCAAAAGTTTATAATTTTAGATATGCCTTAGTTCCAAAGAACTAACTATTCTGTGATTCCCTAGATTCAAAGACAGAGAAAACGGTGCAATGAGTTGTTGGATCATGTGGTTTGTATAATGCCTATGTGTAATGCCTATGTGTTTGTATAATGTATGTGGGGAGCACTCACATACTGAACATATTTAAAGTACACAGTTCAGTGATGATTAGTGGATTCAAATATTTTTTTGATTTCTATACCTTCTTCCCAAACATCTCCTTCACTTCAACATTAAAATTCTTCAACCATTAATCATTCCACCATCCATTTTCTTCTCTCAACTACTGACAACCACCAATCCATCTTTTGTTTTTAGGGATTTATCTATTCTGCATATTTCAGACAAATGGAATGATACACTGGGTGGCTTGTTTGTCCTATTTCAGTTATCATACAGTTTTCAAAATCTCTCTGCACTGTAGATTGGGTAAATGATTCATGACTTTTTGTTGTTGTAAAATGTATCAATGTACATCAAAACTAATTATGTACACAATTTGTTGATGGATATGTGACATGTTTTATTTTGGAGCTATTATGAATAGTGATCTCATGAATATGCTTAGACACATAGACATACAGACACACAGACTAAAACACATACACACACATAGAGATGCACACACAGACAAATGAACATGTACAAAGATAAACTTAGACAGAGACCCCCACTCATAAACACATAGACACCCACATACACACGACCCGCCCAGCAGGTCCTAAGTTACTCCAGGGTTTTGAAGAGGCACTATCTGAAAGACATGG
>NW_004949182.1:123573-124409 GCF_000317375.1 Microtus ochrogaster
ACACACACACACACACACACACACACACACACGAGATCTGGTATAATTCTGTAGCTTAGGCTGACCTTGACATCATGGTAATCCTTTAAAGTCAGTTTTCCAAGAGCTGTAATTATAGGCATGAGCCATCATATATATATATATGTATGTATGTATGTATGTATGTATGTATGTATGTATATATGTTCCTAAATATAATCTGTTTAGGCCATATGTTTCTTGTATGTGTGTATTCAGTGTTGACTTCTCAAGAACAATTGGCGTGGTCGTCTCTGGTGAAGACCACTTCTCCTACTCCTAGCTTTCCTTAGTTGTTTAGAGTTCTTTATATAGGACTGAGGCCTCCTGACTTTCTTCTGTCCAGTTTGGCATGTCCCATTGATGTCATCCTTATTCAGCTCAGGTTTGGGCAGTCATGATGTTGAGATTTTATGGGTGTAACTTCTGCTATTACCAGGAGACAGTGTCTCACAGCAACCTCCCTAACCCCCCTAATCCTTACAATCTCCCTACCCCCTCTTCTACAATGTTCTCTAGGGCCTTAGGTGAGTGAATGTGGAGGCCCTGGGACTGGGCTCCACAGCTTGGCATCTTCTTTGGTTGTGCTTTCTGTAATGGTCTCTGTTGCAAAAGGAAATTTCTGGGTAAGTTAAAGACTACACTAACCTGTGAGCACACTGACACATGTTTAGATTGTTTAGAGGGATTCTACTGGTTTAGTAAAGGAGTGGCTGTAGCTATTCCTCCAATATCTATGACTTTGCATATAAGGATTGGTTACTTAGGCATGCTATCACTCTTGTTGAGCAGATCTTAAGTCCAATTGGAGGTTTTGG
>NW_004949182.1:126755-128083 GCF_000317375.1 Microtus ochrogaster
AAAATAGACCCATATCTATCACCATGCACAAAAATCAAGTCCAAATGGATTAAGGACCTCAATATCAGTCCATACATGGAGTTTTTAAATCCCTCCTTTGAAATTTGGAAGAATTTCTGAGCAGTGTCATGTTTACCTGTTGTAAATTGTCAAACTTTTCCCCAGAGTGGAACCACTTTAAATTCCCAATAGCACCCTACAAGGTTTTCAACTTGTGTGCATCCCAGAGAATACTTATTTTCTATCTGATTAGCTCCAGAAATTCTAGTCTGTGTAAAGTACTGTGCTATTGAGGTTTCCATTTGTGCATTGCTTAGGACTCAGGATGCTCAGCGTCTTTTCACATCCTTGTTGCTCATTTTTAGTTCCTCCCTGGACAAGTAGCTATTCAAGGGTTTAACTCAGCATTGTTATTGTTAGGGAATTCTGGTGTCTTTTTATTTGTGTCAGTCCACATGAATACTTAATCCCAATTTTAATGGATTTCTTTCTGTGTATTAACTTAGAAATAAATTATAACTTTCTAACTGTTGATTATCATTATGAAGAAAAAGGAAATGCATTCTTCTTTGTATAAGTTTATACATGTGTTGTTTTATCTGCTATTGTTCACAGTAGTTTGCTTTGTACTATTTAAGTGATTTTAGTTAAACAAAAATAAAAGGTACTTATTTTGCATAATAAAACTATAACCAAAAAAAGAGAGTTTAACTCAATCTTTTGAAATCAGGCTTCTTGTGATTTGCTTTATCATTTCTTTCTCTTTTCTATTTCCTTCTGAGCGAAGGTATTACTGTGTATCTGAAGATTACTCATCCTGGTGGTCCTCCTGCCACTTCCTACTGCGGGCTGGCCTTGGATAGGTGCACCACCCTGCCCAGTCAGACGCATGAGTATTCTTTCCCTAAAATTGTTTTATTGGTCTTTTAATTTATCCGTGTGTTTTTCTACATAAGAGTATGTGCATGGTTTGTATACATGTACTTGCTTCTGTGTGCGCTAAGTCCAGAAGCAGGTATTTGATCCTTTAGGACAAGTATCTGCCAGAGGCCCAACTTGTTAAATGGTCACTGGTATCTAAATTCCAATCATCATGATTACAGAGCAAGTACTGAAATCTTGAGCCACCTCTCCAGCCTCAAAGGCATTTTTAATATTCTGAATGCCAGATGCTTATTGATACCTAGTAGATGAATACTGTATCCATTTGTATAGGCAGTCTTGTCATTTTTATAATGAACTTTCAAAAGTAAAATATTTAATATTGACATAGCCTGCCCTGACCATTTTGTTTTTTTAAGAAATAATATGTAGCCGGGCGATGGTGG
>NW_004949182.1:128598-137925 GCF_000317375.1 Microtus ochrogaster
ACAGATTAATCCAGAAGGAATACACAACTTGACATTATATTTTATGAAAATGAGCATTAGTAAGTCCATTTACACATATTGCCTTTAATTGTTCCCATTAATATCAGTTCTGAATGAGGGTGGTATGCTATGAAACAATGCTTAAAAGTAGATCTACCTACCAGATACAAGTAACACCTTCTCATCAATCTGAGATATTGCCAGTGTTCCCTGGTGGCAAATTGCCATTTACTAAGAGCTCATAACCAATAGGAAAGAGGAACATTAACAAAGTTATAAGCATATTAACCAATGGTGATAAAAATTATCAACTAGGGGAAAACTAGAATCCACAAACAGCAATTTTGTATCTTATGAAGATTCTATGGAACCAGAAAAGCCAAAGAATGTAGATGGAGAGGCGGGCTGCATTCCTGGCGCCCAGTCGCCCACATGGCTAGCCTTATAGCAGAAATAACAGCATACAAATTGTATTCTTTTAAACACTGCTTGGCCCATTAGCTTCAGCCCCTTACTGGCTAACTCTCACTTCTTGATTATCCCATTTCTATTAATGTATGTAGTACCACAAGGTGGGGGCTTACTGGAAAGATCCTAATCTGCATCCATCTCGGAGAGGAGAGATATGGCGTCTGCTGAACTCAGCTTTCTCTCTCCCAGAAATCTGTTATATCTACCCCGCATATCTAAGTTACTGTCCTATCAAAGGCCAAGCAGTTTCTTTGTTAATTAACCAATGAAAGCAACAGATAGACAAATGACCCTCCTCCATCAAAAGAAATTTCAGTGGGAGCCAAAATATAATATGGGTTCTTTTCCCAACCTTTGTTGGTTTTGCTTAACTGAGGCCATTTAATTAGCATGATTTGGAAAAGTTGAGATTTTGTAGAAAACTTGGGATTTTGGTGTCCACATTTTTAAATAAACAAAAGCCAAACGTAGAAATTAAGGGTCTTCCAGAAAGAGAAAAAATTTTGAGGATGACCTCAACTATCATGAACTGATTTCTGGTCACCCCAGATTTTTATGTTCAATGTCTCACCTCCAAAATTATTGTATTTGGAAAAAAGAACTTTATTTTTCTAGTTAAAGCCTGATGAAGTCTTAAGAATGAGACCCTGAAATGTAGAGCTCAATAAAAATCAATAAAAAAAGAATGAGACAAGAAAGAGACTCCAGGGAGCTCACATTCTGTAGACACACAGAGAAAAGTTTTAGAGAAAGGATGAGCATTTGAAGGTTAATGAGAGCCACCCAAGACATCAGCAATGACATGACCTCGATGTAGAACTTGTAGCCTGCAAGATTGCAAGACAGGCAGACAGGCAGACAGGCAGGCAGGCAGACAGACAGACAGACAGACAGACAGGCAGACAGACAGACAGACAGATAGATAGATAGATAGATAAAATAAATATCTGTTGCTGAATCTATCCAACCTTTGGTATTTTGTTATGACAACCTTGGAAAGCTAATATATCTTTACTCGAACTCTGTCAAAATCTCCAAATGCCTAGTAAATCACACAATGGGCGTGATTCAAAGCAGTTTCTAGAAAAGGATACAAAATCAGAACTGAGATAGGAGTTGTCACCCCAACACACACACACACACACACACAGAGAGAGAGAGAGAGAGAAAGAAAGAGAGAGAGAGAGAGAGAGAGAGAGAGAGAGAGAGAACCTTCTGAACCATGTAAGGCTTCTTATCTATTTTTAAACAGTTAGTCCTGCAGCTGTTCTGTACAATATGGCTGCAAAGAGGAGGAGGCGTATGGGTATGGTCTACCTTAGCCTTCAGGCTTAGAGTCCTGCAGAGGCACCTGCAGAACTCAGGGTTTCCTGGAAGAGGGAGTGTCTCTACACTGTCTCCGACTTTAGGTGAGTTACTGCACTGAAGACCGAGAGGGTTTCATAAACTTCATATAGCTTAGTGTAGTGGTAGAGAAGCAAGATGGATTTGATATGGCTGGGTGTCACAGATTGATTACACATCTTAAATATCATACACTGGAACTTAATTTCTAAATTCCTGAGTTCCATGGAAGTGGATCTTACAGAAGGTAGCAATGATTCCATTTTACCAGTGTTATGCATCCTTGGTTGAAATCTGTGGCAGATAGGACCTGGTAAACTGGGTTTGTCACAGCATGGCATGGACTCCATTATGGTATGCAACAATGAGAAGTTTCTCATCAGATGTCACAAAGATGCGAGTGCCGTACTCTTGACCTCCTGTTCTCCAGAATCTTCAGAAAGGTAGATTTACTATTTCCAAATTACGCAGTCTCTATTATTTTGTTAAAGCAACAATAACGACAACAAAGAAACAAGTCATGATGACTCTTCTAATGTCTGCTCTCATGCCAACCCCATTCTAGGTTAGTAAAAAATTCCAAAACTCCTGCATTTCACGTTTCTTCTCTTTTCTCAATTGCAATAGGGTCTCACAGGAGTTGTAAGACTCTTCTCTTTAAATTATTCATTTTGGGGCAGAAAGATTACTTAGTGACAAAAGTGCTTGCTGGAAAAATATAAATGGATCTGAGTTTGAATTTTGTGAACCATAGTGAAGCCTGATATGGCAGTCAGCCTGACTAGACTGGTGGGTAGAAATGGGAGGTGGAGAGATAGAAACTCTAGAAAGCTAATGGCTCAGTTGTCCTGGCTTATGAAGTAGTGGACAACAAAGAAACCTCACCCTTAAAAATGTGAAGGCACAGACTAACACATGAGATTGTCCTCTGGCCTTCGCGTGAGTATACCCGCATTTACATCCACAGGGACACACAAGTATGCACACATTCACTTCTGTTAAACATACATACAATACACACACATGCAGATAGTTATATATCCCACTATTCAGTTTTCTAATATTTTAGTTTGCTAATGTATTAAAAATAGTTTATTAAACCGTTGTGTATTGCTTTCAAGGCTAGAATATGAATGTTTAATAATTTTATATTTATATTATTTTCCATATGGAGCAAATATTTTGTGATTCTCTGTCAGTAACGAAAATAAAATAAAATGAATCATATCTAGAAAGCTGAGATAAATTTCATCCATATTGTAAATGATTTTAACAGGCATTTTTTTGAGGAAAGATAAATGAAATTTCCAGCTGCAAAATTACTTTTCTTCCAAATGCTTCAGTGTATTTTGCAGGAATCAACTCACTTGCTGACACATTTTCATGCTTTTAAAATTTTTAATCATTTGTTTGGGGAATACATCATTATTAAGCCACCCAAGGACAGCAAAGGTATCATTATACGCAGATGGAGTCGGGAAGAAAGAAAGTCATTCTTCTCCATTAAATGAGAAAAATTATGGCAGGCTTGTAAGAGGCCTTGCCCCCAACAATATGACAGTGCAGCAGAGTACGTTCATTTGCTTGTTTTGCAGATTTTGCAGCAGTGACCTTGTTAAAACTGAAAGAACGTCCTTAGGATCCATGTGGGAAGGCCAGGTTCACCAATGGTTAGTGTATTACTTGACATGCGAGTCAGGGACCCATGACTCATTTCCTTAAGGTAGCTAAGAAAGCAAGAGTTTGTGCTCAACATGATGTATACATTGTTTACTATTTCACTATTGTGTTTTCAAAGCTGATCATAACACTTTGGGGCTGTAAAATTTAAGGGTCTTAACCTTTGGCAATGCAACACTTCCTTCCCCTGAGAACAAAATAAAGAGCAACTTTCTTTTAACAGCATAGATGCTATTCATAATGCCCTGAAGTTTAAGTCTTTGACTCACAGATGAAGAATTTTGTTTGAGATACAGTAAAATGAAAGATGTTCAGAGTGATGAGGCACCTTTGTGCATACCTATGTTATATGTATGGGTGAACATATATTATAGTCTGTTGAGAATTGAATTGGTTCAAAAATACAGAGCTCAAGAATGACAAAGCTGAAATGAAAATCCCCAAGGACCATAAATCTTTGTTCTGTTGTTCACAGTGGATAGGAATGTAGGTTTTGGAAGTAGACAGATATTAAATCAAACCTTAGCTTTGCTATGTAGTTGATAAAGGATTTTGAATGACTGAAAGATCTGTAGGAGCTTATCTCTAGATCTGAGTTTCCCTATTATCAAATAGGAATAGCAAATTGGGAAACTGTGAAGTTAAAACACGAAATTCTGCAAAGTTCTTGGCACAGCCTTTCAATCACTGCAGAAATAATGGTGTTGCTACTGTTATATGCTCCTCTGAACTTGATATGAACAATGAGATTGTTTCTCTGTATCAAACAGCTGATTAAAATATCACAAAACAAATTATAATCTTCAAAAATATCAGTGTTGTGAAATTTGATCTGTGCTTAGTTATTAAGGATGAATTTTGGGTAACAATGAAAATAATAGTATTCTTTAACAAGTATGATTCATTTTAGAGAGGGAGAGAGCCGTCCTACACCTCCAAAGCCATCTTAATTTTTCATTGAATTGAGACTACAAAAAGACCATTTGTCTCATATTTCTTTAAAGAACAGCAGAAGCAAACACTTGGGAGATTTGTGAATTTTGTCCTGTTGGAACTGTGCTATACCATTAGGTCTTTTCCTTGGGATATTTTCTCTTGATGATTCACCCTGCTTGTCTCATTTGTCCTGTTGTCTTAAGGTTCCCTAGTTAGATGCTTTTATTCTCCAGGGAAGATAGAAATAAAACTGTGCCTATACCTAACTTTGAGGGATTTACTTTTTTTGGCAATTTATAAAAGATCAAATGAAAGGTCTACAAGTTAGTTTAGTTTGAATGGTCACACTGATGAACTATCAGCTCTCCTAATGAAGAGGTCTCTCCTATTCAAAACTAACCCATCAATTTTGATGGTGTTGATAGATTTTTTTTCTCTTATGGAAATAAGTGAAACATCTTCTCTAGTATAATACATATCCTGATTTCAGTTCTGAGGTTAAACACCTTTAAAATTTACAGGTGATTTGGTTCATCAGTTTTTTTTCTAGTATTGAATGTCTCTCCAGAGTTGTCATTAATTTCTCATTAGCATTTTAAAACTTAAAGCTAGTAAGCATTGTATAATCTATCTCTGGGGGTCTTTATTACTATTTTCTGTTCATTAAGCATATTTTTTAAAGTGCTATTAGATCTTTTTATAATTGCTTCTCTTGTAGGATTGTGCAGTAAACCTGTAAAATACTTTATGTTGTAATATGCAAAAACAGCTGTTTTATTTTACTTAAAGACATATGCTGGAGTAGTGTCAGTCTTAATTTGTACAGCTATTACTGTAATGACCATGACTTTCAATAAGTGTGTAATTGCATAATCAGCCCTTATAGAACTCAAGCATCTGCCCATTGAAATTCTGAATATATATCTATAGTATGGTGCATGTACTTTAATTTTCCAGATTCCGAAAAATAAAACACATCTATTTGACAAATTTTATTTCTTTGAGAACCCTTTGGCTTACTTCTTGCAGGTAATGGAGTTTGGTTGTACAAAGAATAAGTGGGACAATTCATTATGATTCCCCTGACATGTTGCCAAGTGATAGAAAAATCTTTCCTCAAGCATTTGCTATGAACATGGTGTTTCTTATGAAATTTTAAGGCTTCTATCACATTTCCTACCAATATCTGATCCATTTCATCATTACCTTGTGCTAGGGGGATTGGTAACCCATATGGGATCTGATATGTGCTATGTACAAGGGATTATTTCCATCTCTGATTATTTCCTGTAACTGAATAAGAGACAAAGTTAATTCTGAATCATCTGGAGCAAGTTCTGTGGTTTCAATATCTAAAACAATTCTTTCCTCATATTGAGAAATAGTAACTACAGTAAGAGGTTCTGGAATATGTAATAACACCATGAAAATAGCATATAATTATGACTTTGGACTGGAACTATAAAGACTTTGAGTCACTTTACTTAAATTTCCTGACTTATGACCCACCTTTCCTAATTATTTGCATTATTATAGAATGCAGAGACTCCATAAATTGGTGCTCCCTGTAAAATGTGAAGAATGATCCAATTCATTCTTTTTATAAACTGAAATCTCTTGCTTTGGGGATATTTGGTGCTAATCTCTTCAAGAAATTACTGCAAGATTTTTGTCAATGTTCATTTTCTGCCTTAACGAGGCAATTTCAGCCTTAGTAAATATATCACAATTTCTGCTGAGTCTATTCCTGTTAAATGATGAAGTCTCAATTTTCCATTCAGAATCAGTTCAGAAACCTTTTCTACATAGGTCTTTAATTTTTTACTCTGTTTGTGTGGTAGAAATTTGCATTCTAAGATATTATCTTGTAGGGGAAAGTGTAAAAGGTAGTATGACCAGAATAAAACTAAGCGCTATATCACACGTGCATCCTGTACTTTCTATATCAAAGTGAACTCTCTCTCAGCCTCAGCTGATAATTTTCATGGACTATTTCAGTCCTTATCACCTTGTAAGCTCTAAAATAAATTACTTAGTTCTTGATTTGTTAATCTAATCACGGGTCATAACCAGTAAATATCTCCCAGCAAAATTTGAAAATTAAGAGTTTGTAATAACTTTCCTAACTTGTGTTTTCTGTCATTGACTTTTTGAAAACTTATATAATATCCTAGGTAATTAATAGAATTTCCCTTTTGGATTTTTTCAGGTGTAATTTGTATTTCCCAATAAGGTAAAATTTTCTTTACTTCTTCAAACATTTTGAAGGTATCTGTATCTGAATCAGTTCATAAGATATCATCTGTATAATGGTAAATTATGCATTGAGGAAACTGTTTAAGAATTATTTCCAATGGCTATTGTACAGAATATTGACACAAGGTGATGCTATTTAAGATTCTTGTGAAATAATTTTCCATTGATACCTTTTAACAAGCTGGAAATTGTTATAAAGTAGGTACCATGAAGGCAAATTTTTCTCTATCTTGGTGTTGTAAAGGTATAGAAAAAGCAAACTTTGAAATCAATCACTGTAACAGACTATCTTTTTGGTAATAAAAAAGGCAAGGGAATTCCAGGCTTTAAAGAGTCTATTGGTTGGACCACTTTGTTAATAGCCCTTAGATTAGCTATCAACCATTCTCCACTTTCCAGATTTTTTTAATGACAAATATAGAAGAATTCCAAATAGTGGTCAGTTCTTCAAAATTTTAAGCATTTAGCAGTTCCTCTGACAGATGTTATAGTTCTTGCAACTATTTGGATATTGAAGGACATTGTTCCACCCATCCAGGTTGGTCAGTTAACTATTTTATAGGTAGGGCTGTTGGCACCTTTGAAAGTGCCTTACTTATGTACAGCCAGAATGATTGGTGGCTGTTCTTGATAATATCTTTTAATGTTTCTTTCAGCAGCATTCTTTATTTTATAATTTGTTTCTGAAACTGGAGGAATTTGTGTTTCCCATTGTTGTAACAAACCATGTCTCCTTAAATTCATGGCTATTTTAGCCACATATGTGTTTAATTTCCCCACCTGTCCTTTTGGCTCTATAAACTTGACCCATCTTGTACTTTGTTCTACCTGAGATGAAGTTCCAATTTCTAAAAGCTGGATATTTACCTCCTGAAGAGGCCAATTTAGATGACAAGGTTTTGGTAAAGTTAATGTTACATCTGAGCCTATGTTAACCAAACTTTCAATTACAATGCCATTTATTTATATTTTTAGTTTTGGTCCTTGGTAATTTATAAAGGTTTGCCAAAGTATGTGTGGTTTTTTTTTGTCTTTCCAGAAAAATTTTATATACTGAATCAGTTCTGTCATCCAGGGCAGTATAGTTTTTAACAACAGGCATCATCTTTTAATTGCTCTGTGGATGAGTTTCTTCAGTGCTGACGGAATTACTAAACCAAATGTAATATCAGGGCCTGTAAGAGGCCCCCTAAGGTGTTTCCTAATGGATACCTTGCCTGTCCCTTGTTGATCGGCATTCATTGATCCAATACCAGCCCTTGGACACCTTCTGAACATTACAGGAGTCTGGAGTCTTCTGTTTGGATTATCTCTAGAAAAAAAAACAAACAAACATTGGTTCTAGGAACATCTTGCCTACAGTCCCTTCTCTGATGACAATGAAAGCAACTGAACTTTTGATTTTTCTAAAAATTAAAAAAGTCACTTCTATCCAAGCATAATAAGTGTAAGGTCTAGTATCAGCTGCATTTTTTATCATTCATCTATGGGTGCTTATCTTGCCTTTACAGGCCTAATCACCATTTTGTATTCTGAAATAGCATTTTCAAAAGCCAAAGATTCAATTAATAGTTGTCTAACTTCTGGATCTGATATTATTCTATTTACAGTCAAAATTAATCTTTACAAAAAACAGTGAAGGCTTCTTTTCTTTTGGGGCTTGTATAATATTAGTAAATGACTCAGTCCTTTTTCCTGATTCTTTAACCTTGTCCCAAGCATTCAAATCTTCTATAGAACATAGGGCCAAGCTGTGACCACCAAATCCAAACTGTCTTTGCAAATCAGCATACTGGCCTTTACTAAGAAGCTGGTCTTGGGATATATCAATACCTCTAGCCATATTTCATTGTTACATGACCCTAGTTTTCTCTTTCCACCATATTTTCCACGGTAATTGAGGACCAACTTCCAACATTGATTGTAACATGAGGGGCCTGCTTGTTGCGGTTTCTGTCCTGCCTGGTACTCCACATCTAACAAGCCCCAAAGAAAAATCACACAGAGAGTCTGCATTAGGTTATAAACTGATTGGCCCATTAGCTCAGGCTTCTTATTGGCTCTTGTAACTTAAATTAACTCATTGTTCTTATCTATGTTAGCCACATACATGGCTTGGTACCTTTCTCAGCGGGGCAGGGCAATGACTTCCTGCTTCTTCCGTGGTCTGGGGAGGAGTGGTGAGGAATGGGCTTCCTCCTTACCAGCATTCTCCTGTTCTACTTCCTGTATGGTTTATCCACCTATACTTCCTACCTGACCAATCAGTGTTTATTTAAAACATGATTGACAGAATACAATTCTCCTGCACCAATTGCTGCAGCTAAAGCTTAGAGTATAATTCTGTTCTGAGTTGCCCATGAATTTAACATCTGCTTCACAGAGACTGAATATGTACCATATGAAATGACTGTCTCCTACAATCTCCTCAAATCTAACATTTCTACAGGACTCTAGGTAACTTCTGCATAGCTTATCATCTGGTGGCCATTCTTGTGTGGTAACTGGATGAACTAAGGTTGGTTTTCTAATAACTTTTGGCTGCTCCTCTTCAGTTTAATCAGTGGTGAAGTCTGTTCTAAATTCTTCTGTTTCTGTGTTGGTATTTTTCTTTGTTTCATTGGTAGGTCTTTCAAAGAC
>NW_004949182.1:138251-158510 GCF_000317375.1 Microtus ochrogaster
GGGGGGGCAGTGGGGCTAACTCTGCTTCTTTTAGGCACTTGTGCTACCCAGTGGTATGGGACTGTGTGGGTTAGTCACGTGGAATATCCAAACAGCCAGGCTAGCCATTATGCTTCACAGACCAGGGCTTAAGGGACCTGCAGCTGTTCATGTGCAGCTAGGGCCTGAGGGCATGGTTTGTGAGGGCACGAGGCCACCTGAATTACAGAGCCAACAGTGGGTGCCTGACTCTGGTGGCTATAGAACCATCAGCAGGCAGCTGTGACTATGGCTCTGGGAGCAGCAGGAAAAGCTGGCAGTCTTTGCTAACCCAGAGTAATGGAAGCTCTAAAAACCACCATGTGATTTTGCCATGTATTGGATGCCAGAGGATGATGCATTTATCTAAGTTATTCTTATATCAACAAAGACTCAAGAGTCAGATGTTGGGTAAAAACTTAATAGATCCAGACTGCCAGAAGAATGATCAGCTGACCCTAACTGTCCATGATTCCCAGATCACAGAGACTCTCTCTAAGCCCCTCCCTATATCTTCCTTGTCTCCCCTATCTGGGTCCTCCAAAACCTTTATGGCTAATTCTAGTCAGTCAATCCCTGACTCAGCCCTATGATTCAAAGTAAACTTTATTTGTTCAGTGAGAACAAATATCCTTCAACAGTGGTCATTGAAGCTAAAGGAATGAATGCATTCATTACCAAAGGAGGGCACTGACCTACAGTTTGAAGCTTAGACAGCATAGGATCAAGGTTAGTAGAAAGAACCAGAGCTACTACAGAAGGAGAGAAAGCAAAGGCTGTTTCAGAAGCAGTAGGAAAAGATGTAGATAATCAGTAGCATTCAATGCTGTAGTAGCTAAGACTCACAGAAGTTCAACTAACAGACCAGACAACCAGGGACAAGAAGAAACATTAGTAGATTACAACCTTGTAAGCTGTTTTTTTTAGACAGAGACTATAATTTCTATTGGCTTTTTCATAACATGAGCATTGTAGTTGTAGATAGTACAACGAGAAAAGATGTTAAATGTCTCGAACCCTAACTCAATACTCACGATACAAGAAGGCTTGTTTGAAGGAAAGAAGTAAGGATCATCACTGATTCCAATAAAGTGGTCAGTGAAAGGAGAGTCACAGATGGATACAGGACAATGTAACGGAATATGTTTCAGAAATTTTCAGGAAAGGGGAATGATGGTGATGTAGGTGGATTAAAAAACCACGGCAATAGAAGAGTTAGCAGGACTGATTCGTAAAGCCAGAGATTTACGAGAGGCAGAAATACACAGCGGTTTCCACTGATTGTCACTGGACCAGAAGGCAAAGCCAGAGTGCTGTGAACTGCAGTTCTGAATGGAAATGAGTAGGAGGGGTTCAGGTTAGCTGTTGTTGGGAATAAGCTAGAGAGTTAAGTAGGGGTGACAGAGAGGAATGATGTGCACACAAAGGTCAGTCTGGGGTTGAGAAATACCCACAAATAGCATTGTTCAAATTAAGCGGTATGATTCTAACAAATGACCCAATAAGGCAGAGTCTATTATTATGTTGAGCAATAAGAACTCACAGTGGATCACTGAGTTGGAAGTTAATCTTGGAAAGCACATCCAAAGTTCCTGTTTTAGATGCTGCCTCCAGACAGGATTTAAACAATGGTAGTTTATAGCTAGATGAATATAATTTTAACATTCAATCGGAAATTTATACTTTGTTTTTGAATGAAAATACAGGGCTGAGTATCTCAAGGAATTCATACTGTCAAAATGTCCAAATAAGATGTAGATACAAACAAATTAGAATTTTTAAGACTTAATTGTTGCCGGATACTTATTAACCAGCAGCATCATTGTTTAATTTCACTAAACTAGAAATCTGGTAATAATTCCCCAAATAACATTCATGTCAATTTGTTGAGTGTTAACTATATGTTAACACTGGGATATCAGCATGAGCACATTGGATCATTGGATATGTTGCTTTTCAACAAACAACATAGTGAGAAAAAGAAGATAAAGAGACATGATATGAGTGGGCTATGATGATTACAGTAAGGTTTGGAAACGGCAGTACTGGCATGTGCATGGTCCTAGGGACACCTGAGTGCCCAGCAGGGAGGAAATGTTCCCTAACAGTCACAGGATGCCATTTTTGCCTCAGGCACTGGGCTAAATAAAACAGACTCAGTGGTAGTATGGCACCAGTGGTCTCGGGATTTTGAGGGTTGCAGACAGTGGTGGTGATAGCGATGGAGCTGAAATTGTGGGAATGCAGAAGAGGCTTTCAGAGAAGTTGCTAACTGGAAGAAAACAGGAGCCATCGACATACAACATAGCTTCCTGTAGAAAAAAAAAGGTCTGCGTCCTAAAGATTTAGCACTGAACCATCAGAGCAACAATGAGAAAAAGCAAAGTAGAATTTTCAATGTGTGGAGAACTGTAAGAAACTAATATTCCAAGCACACAGATTCCCAGAGAAGAATGGAGAGTGCATCAGCTGAGGTTGGTGCCCATTTTACAAACTTATAGACAGTTAGAAAAGCCTATGTGATCATACAGAGCAAAAAAAAAAAAATACTCATATTCTAACCAGGTCTGTCAGATTCCCAGTGTGTACTAGTTGTTTCCTTAGAAATATTTTTAGTGACATATTTATCCTAATTCAGGAAAAATATATACTGATTTCAATTTTGTTTATTTTATTTAGAATAAAATACACTTAAAGAAGCAAAAATATTTTAATTTTATTTACTCAAATTAGTCTGTTCTTCCTATTGTTTCTGAAGAGATCACACTCCTGTACAGACAACCCTACCTCTGCCTGGCTCCTGAAGCGCTGCTCTGTGTCTTCTATCAGTACTTCTAAAGTTTCAAGTCTTACGCCAACATTGCTGTTTTATTTTGTACAACACGGGATATAGGGATTTAATTTCATTTTCCTACATGTGGACATTTACCTTTTCTCGCAGCATCGCTGAAGAAATTATCTTTTTTCCCCAGCTTGTGTTTGGGGCACATTTGCCAAATATCAGACATTTATTGCTATGCAAGTTTATTTCTGGGTTCTCTGTTTTTTTCAAGAAAAATAAACAATTAAAATGAAGAGAGAGGTTACAACAGTAGAGAAAGTCATTTGACAAGAAGATAGTATATAAAATATGTAAAAGATATAAATATGCAAACACCCAAATTCCAAATGTTTTAATCAGTAAATAGGCAAGGGAACTGAGGAGGCCATCCTCAAAAGAAGAAGTGCAAATGCCTAGTGGATATACTACACCCTTTGCTAACAGCAAAATGCAAATTAAAACCACACTGAGAACCTTTCAGCCTCAGGCAAAGTAGCGAGAAAGAAAACTGTCAACACTTTAGGATGTAGGGAGAGAAACCCCAATCTACTTTGGGTAGCGAAGTACACTAGCCACTCATAATGAATTCTACACAGACATATACTCAGCTGAGGTTTCCAAAACACAGGAATAGATATTTTAAAAATGTGGCAAATGCACACAACAGAATTAATCCAGTCGTAAAGAAGAATCAAGCCATGGTGTATGACAGAAAACGAGTGGAAATGGGGGTCATCGTGTTAAGGGAAATAAGCCCAGCACAGACAACCAAGTGTCTCACCGTTACTCACACACATGGAATCTAAGACGAGAAATTCAGTGAGAAAGAAATCTACGGGGAATGTGGAATAAAAAAAAGAGAGAAAATGTAAGGAATTAAGAAAGGATTATGAAAGACTGAGCAGTGATGCACGCCTTTGATGCCAGCATTTGTGAAGCAGAGCCAGGCAGCTAGTTCTAAGTCAGCCTGGTCCAAGTAATGAATTTCAGAGCAGCCAGCACTACATAGTGAGACCCTGTGTCAAAACAAACAAACTAATAACCAAAGGAAAGGATAGTGGAAGAGGTGAATCTGATCAAAGTATGCTGCATGCTTCTATGGAAACCACTGCTTTCTACAATTAACGTATGCTCGTTATATAAATAAATTGGGAATATAAGTAAAACCACAGTATCAAGATGTAATAAAAGCCTAAATTATAGGGGAAAGAAAAAACAAGATAGTTAAATGTGATAAAGATTTAAGATAACTTATTTATTGAAAGGAACCTATCAGTGCTATAACTATTATCTACAAGGTTAAATAGTAATAAGATTTCTGACAGTGACAGAGACAGAGACTGAATTCAAGAGGAAGCTCCTTAGAGGGTTTGTTTATACTTGACTACATTGACAATGGCCTCCATTTATAATTAAATAATCCTCTCGTTTTAAAATTTTCAAGTCCTGGGTTTTTTCTGCTTTGTTTTAGCAGGCTTCCAAATCCGTGAATTTTCCATGACCCAGCCCATCCTGGAGCTCAGAAGCAGGACCAGGGCATGATTATTTTTCCCATTAAAGTAACTAACAAATTGTGCATGAACAGAAATTATGGCAATGTGATGGACATAGCAACAAAGTAATTAAAAAGAGATTATTAACTAATGTATACTTTAGGTGAGAGGAGAATCAACTCCTAAAACATAACACATTAAGCCACCGCTGAAGCTAAAGAAGCAACACAATTCTGTAAATACTAAATAACCCCAGAGTTCTCAGGGGCAGCCAAGCAGCAGACCGTGACTGAAAGTAATTATTATAAATCATGTGAACAGGACCCAGAAACAAAAAAGCAATTATGACATTTGCCCATGTATTGGATGGAGCCCCCCATGTCCAAAAGTGGATGGCATAGGTAAAAGAGCTTTTAAATTGTCTCTAGAAATTTTTACACCAAGCAAAAGAAGTTGGCGGGAAGTTTCTATGAGCCCTTGAGAAAGAAGATGGCTGATCCACTTACTGACTAGTGTCTACCCATCTTTAAGGTGGAGCTACCAAGCAGAGGACAGTCTTGCTCAGCAAAGACACCATTAGCCTAGATAAATAGTTCGTTTAGTGTCTAATTTTGTTTATTCTTGTTTTCTATAACACATTTCAAATAAAGTGAAGATAGCTGAATTCTTGGTGATGCTCCACAGTCTGAGATGTCCATTTTCCTTTTCCAGCCCAGCAAATCATCCTCAGAAACTCCCCCAAGCCAATCCACCATCCATAGCTCCACTCCAAAGTCTTACATCATCTTGTGTTTTCCTTAGCTCACTTTTTAAGACCATCTATTCTTCCAATTGCCAGCTACTTCGCATTAGAGTTTCTTATCTGATCCCTGTGTATTTTTTCAAGATTTACTGATCTAAATGTTTAATTTCTCCAATTATATGATATCAAAGACTACTAGTGATCAGCTATCTTCACTTCCCACACTTATTAAATAGCTTTTCATGCTTGAAATAATGAGATATAAATAAAATTCTACCACCTAAATGCAAGTTGGAGTACTTTACAGAACTCACTGGAATATGTAGCAATTGAATATATGTACAGGGCTTTATGGCTTTCCTTGAAGTTCAAAGTCAAAATCAATCACTTGATACATATCACCAATATAGCAGCCATTAGGCTTAGAAGTTTATTGAGACCTTCAAGTCCAGATTGAGATGAGTTTTAATTATCATATATATATATATACATATATATATGTATGGTTTCGAAGGCACAACAAAAAGAATAAACTTAAATACATATTACACATTAATCGTATATTTATATAAGCAAAAATATAACTTTACATGCTAAAATAATACTTTAGATGGACATACTTTAGAGAAAACTGTATTATTAAAATTAATTTCATTTTTTTTCACTTTAATAATGTGGCTACTAGAAAATTTTGAGCAGCAGAAGTGGCCCACATTACAGTTCAACTGAGCACATCTGTAGACCCTATTAGAGTATGGTCCTCTGACTAGTGGTAGTGCCTCAAGAGGGTCTTTTGAAAATAAAGAATATTAGATGCTCAGCCAAGGGTACTATATCACAATTGGCTTGCAGGATGTTCCAACCCTTCGTATTCCTATGACAGCTGAAGAAAAGTGTCCTTCACGATAGTAAAGTGTCAATGTAGATATTGGTCCTTCTCCATGTCTTTGAAATCATGGCCATTCAGCACCCATGGTATGTCTTTATTTGAGAGTATAGTTAACACATAGTGAAATTTAACTTCAGTGAACAATAGATACTCCTTTCTTCTACAACTGCTTTCACATATCAAATTGACAATGAGCACAGATATACATTTGTTTTCGTTTCATTGTGAGTTGAGAAATTGATATGTTTCATACATGACAAGTGACAGGAGACTGTGGCCAGCTGAATAACAACACATGGTTTTCATGAATACAACATTTCTCTTCCTGAAACTAAAAGAAAAACCATTTTAAGACTGAAAACAATTTCCTGGGGAAGTCCAGCAGTGCTCGTGAGGTTTAATTGCCAGCCAGCTCTCCTTTGGGAGCTGAGTGGATGAAGGTCATTGTTAAACATTGCAGGCGGACTGGCGTGGCTGCCTTTGTCTGCATTGCAATTTGCAGCTTGGGAATGGAGCGACACCAGGCAGGCACCTTTCTCTTCTCTTTCCTGTCTGGGTATTGTTGTTGCTAACAGTTGTTTTTATTTGGTTCGCAATTCTGCCACTACTTGTGGATGATGAGTCTACTGGTTCCTAAAGCAAGCAGAATACTGAATCACTAAAGAGAGAGCTGGCCTAATTATAGCCAAATAATCTCACCTGTGATTGCCTCTGATTAGGTGTAAGCTGCTCTGTACACCACAGGGGACTTCCGATTATCACTGAAATACAAAGTGCCCACTGACTACCACAAGGACCAGAATTTGCATAACTTGAAATACTGCCATGGCACACTATACTTTTGTTGTAAAGATGTATATCAATGTTTCTTATTTCCAATAGCTTAAACTAAGTATTATTAACTGATGCTTACTGGTGAATTATCTCATTTTAAAAAATAAATACAAATCAGCTAATAAGTACTCACCCACATATCTCCACAGTATTGTAATTAAGCTTCATTTGCATATGAGTACTAATTTTTTTTAATATACTAATAGCAAAGGGTAAGTAACTTTTAATATAAGTGTAAGTCTGTGATGTTCCAGTGTTAGGAATCACAGTAATGTGGGCCCAGGGAGCTAGGTACTAACTTTTGTTTTTGAGTCTTTCAGGAGAATGCACCAGTTTTATAAAACTAAACTCTCAAGAAAACTTATTTTAATTTTTTATTTTTGAGTCATGTGGATTAGACAGCATAGTGAAGCATGACAGAACAGATTTTAAAAGTGACTTGCAAAGGGAAAAGGAAATAGGTAAGAAAAAAGGTGCATTAACTCAGACCATGGTCCATGTAAGAGTTGACCCTGGAAGGACTGCTTGATCAAGCCATCTTATAATGGCTTGCTTGGAGACTTACACACACACACACACACACACACACACACACACACGCACACGCACACGCACGCGCACACGCAGACCCTGAGGAACAGAGTGTGAACAGGACTGATGTGAGAGTGGAAAGAAGGTTGTTGAAAAATCCAAAGAAGAAGGTGGGTTGGGAAGAAGTGTGAGAAAGAAACAACACGATCACATTTCTTCAGTAATACTACAACGAAATCTAATTCTTTATGAGCTAATAAAATAAATAAATAAATAAATAAATAAATAAGAATTGTGTTTAATGACTCTCACATTGGATTTTTATCAATTCAATTTCAAAATGACACCTGAAATGATAAGAAGCTGCTCAACCCTATGATTATCTAAGATACCTGTTGAACCACAGTGAGAGCCCACTACATAGTCAGCAATTTCATTACTAAACATATTCTTAGTAAAATTTAAAGTTCTATGATAAAAGATACCTACCAGAATATTGCTAGGCCTCAAACCAGACACTGAATAAATGCTCCTCAACAGAAGAATGGATAAATATATTGTAGTATTCCTGTATGACAATCATGCAGAATAGGAATGGGCAAATAATTTTATTACTGGTTCTTACACTAAAAAAGACTTTTTAACTCAAAGATTTTAAAATAACTGCAATACAAATGAACAAGAATGACAGCTTCAAAGAATGTATAACTAGGGATTGTACTCAACCTGTAAACCCTGAGTCCCTGTTGTTTGGGCTTTCATGGAAAGTTCTCCAACTTTTACTGAAGGAAGAAGGATCAAGTGACAGTTCCCAGAAAGGGTATGCATGTATCATCAAACCTTGTGGTGAAGAAAAAGAGTTACATCCACAAAATATACATGCTACATAAAAGAAACACAGTTGATCTGTGGTCTTAGAAGTCTCTCTGGTGGTCACATCCTTCCAGTGTTTTGGTTGGAAAAAAAAAGGTAAAACAATGTTTTGAACAGCTCCTGTGTGTCATATCTGTCTTCAGAATGTCCTCATAGGGTGTGCTTTTATAACATGTAAACATGCAAGACTTAATATGGCGGTAAACAAGAAAACACAATCCAACTCATTAGTATTTCCCTCTTTGATGGGTCATACACAAAAAGATCAGGGGAGGTGGAGTTTCTAAGGTATTCAGAGTTCAAGAATCACTTCATCCTCATCACTATGGTTACTAGTGTGGTCTTTATTTCCCAGTCACCGTGTTCCTTCCATTCAATGTCACTACATGCAGTACAGAGAATTTTCTCTCAACACTGTAAACCCTAGGGACTAGGTGGAATTTTCTTTATTCCTGATTGAAATCGCTACCTTCTCATATTGGCTTTATCCATTTTTGAATAGTAATACAAAATATCAAAGATGGAGAAATGTATTTTTAAAAGAAATAGAAGTTCATTATGTTCATGGTTCTGGAAACTAGGAAGAGCAAGAGTTTAATGTGGCCACTTACTCCAGCATCTGGTAAGGCCCATTGCTGCATCAGAACGTGGAAAAGGGTAGACCACGGCCAGACCATCAGAGCCTGTGAGCTATCCAGATTCCTCTTTTAAAAATAACACTGATGTCTTTATGGGGCTACACTGGTGTGATGGCTTCATTTAATCCGTTATCTCCCCAAGTTGTCTCCCACATCCCATGCTAAAACATGGATTTAGGGATTAAGTTTCAAATCTGTGAACTCCAGGGAGAGTTGTTCAAACTTTATGATACAGCCATTAGTATGAATCAATACTATGGTCTGTGCTTTAACGTAGAGTGACAGACAATTCAACAAATTCTTTCATCTCAACGGTGCAAACAAGGTATAGGTTGTAACAGTGTATTTGTGGTCAAATGCTAGCTACCTTGTGGCTTTTGACTTGTCTGATCTCATCATCTCCTGTAAACATACCCGCATGAATTTTCTATTCTGATCTTCTTTCAACTCTGAAAATATTAAGACATTTCTTCTTAAAGGCCCTTTCCTAGATACTTTCTCAGGATTGCCTTTTCTCTGGCCATTTCTACGACTGGGCCCTTTATCTTCTTCAATCGTTCCTAAAGTTCTATTATTCCAAAGAGGAAGATCTAGTGAAACCTACTGTAATAACTGTATTTGAATTTTTTGTCTTCTTCAGTAGTTTTGATGACTCTGAATTTTAATAGTTAATTTATTGCATTAGAACACACCATATATTTATTTTTTGACTCCCATTGTTTATTAAGTGTTATTTCCAGCTGGCATATGCATTTCTCAAGAGCAATGATTGGTGACTGATTGATTGAACAGTGATAGACAAAGCATTTCCACATCAGTACTTTTGAGAGGTCTTACAAATAGGAGTTGGAGGGATAGATAGCTCAGGCTGTAAAATGCTTGTTGTTGCAAACATGAGGATCTGAGGCTGATCCCTGCACCAGGGTAAAAATGCTAGGCATAGAGGCTAGGGAGTAAGACACAGGAATAAGACATGGTGAGCTCCAGATTCATGGAGAAATTCTATCTCACAAAACAAGGTGCAAGCAAATGAGGAAGACATCCAATGTCAACTTCTATCTTCTACACATAAGTACACACATGCACCTGCACACACAAGTGCACACACACAAAGGAAGTTTCAGTATATAGTATTGAGTGAATGAATAAGTGGTGTTCTGCTCATATACATAACAATATTTTTGAATCATTGGGTTTTGCTCCATTCCACCAAAGCGTTTATAATACTCGGGTCTTCATTATGCCTGACTTCCTGGTTTCAATTTTATATTCATGATCAGGAACCCAATTTCCTTCCTTTCTATGTCCTCTTGGTATAAGTATTTTGAAGACCAAGACCTGGAAACACATTCTTTTTCAAGAGTTAAAGTGTTCAGCCTTTAATCAAGCTTTTACTGATTGGAAAGAGGATGATGAAATAAAAAAAAAAAGCAATTGTAATTTATCCTGTCACCCATAAACATTTCTTTATTTTTAAGAGCACTGGGGTTGGAAGTGCTGAGAATAGAGTTCAGAGGTCTCTGCTTTGAGCTGACATTTCTGTGTCTTTATAATTGCGACATTTGATGTCACACTTATGTGTAAGAGTCAGCCTTTATGCTTTATTCCAACTGTGCTTTTAATGTTACTATATTGTGCTTTATGATGCTGCATATTTTCAAATTATTTATCACACCATCAGATAATGTATACCAGTTTTTGAACTTCTCTTACAAGGTCATGTTCAAACAATTGCTTGCTTATATCAGTAAAATACTAATGTGCTTAATAGTTGGAGGTAAGCAGCAGATAGTCACTTAGAACAGGTCTACAGTACTCCAAATGCTTTGTCTTCACTAAGATAAAGAACCAAATCCTATTGTTGATAAATGGAACAATCTAAAATTCTACTTCAATGTGTATTTGTCTCTAGGGTCACAACATCAAACACATGTCCTAATGTTGCTGGACTTCATAGAGACATATTTTGATGTCTATTAACATCAATGAGAAAATTCATTCTCAGTTGAAGAGAAGAGCAAAGGAAGGACAAGAAAAATGTCCTAGAAATGCAATGTAAGCTAATTCAAATGTCTAGGTCACTAAGCAGAGATGTTAATAGTAGTTGCATAAAAATCATGATATTTTATTAAGAATAAATAAATTCTAAATTCCATTAGAATTGTAAATGACATAAAGTTTTGTCCATTAAACATACCTGAAAGATTAATTCATGAAGCACACTAAATTTTAGTGGAAATTTTTTAACTTTTTGAAATTAGAAATGATCACATACATTTATTTATGAGGAAGTGATTAAATATAACTTCCTCTAGAAAGTTCTAAAAAGGACCTCAGAATCTACTTTCGCCATTAATAGCATTGTTATATTATGTTGAAGTATCCAGGTTCATCTTATGTACAACTGAGAACGAAAGAGTAGAGATCTCCTCTGCTAATGATCAGAGCATACTTCAAACACAGTGGTCCAATAACCAATTGATTTGACCTTGTTATTTAACTTATCTACAGCTCAGTCTCCATATCTGCACACTGAGAATAATCATAACAACACCCATTGGATAAGATTATTGTGAGGATTAAGTATAAGCAAATTGCGTAGAACAATGTCTAACGTTCATGTTCAAAATGTGAAAGTTATTATTGCTATTATGTTTTCCCAAATAAACTTAGTAAATGTAGCTCCATAAAGAGAGGGTTGTGTTTCTGCAGTCTGCCGACTTGCATTTTGCCTTTTTGTTAACAGCAACTCATTCTTCTACTTTACTGAACTTTCTTCATGCTCGCCTTTTAACATCCATTCTAGTTCTGTGAGCTCTGCAATATTCAGTTCTGAGCTACACCTCTTCTGTTTCTTTACCAAGCTCAGGTAAAAAAATAGAATAAAAACATAATACTATTCATATTTTATAAGTTTAACTTTATGAGTTTAATTGATACCCAACCAAAAATGAGCTCTCTGTAGACTGAGTTGTTCCATACATTATAAATCTTTAAACTGTTCTTTCATAGAGTCAATATAACATCAATCATGATACATTTTATTTTTTTTTAATTTATTTATTTATTGAGGATTTCTGCCTCCTCCCCGCCACTGCCTCCCATTTCCCTCCCCCTCCCCGATTAAGTCCATCTCCCTCTTCAGCTTGAAGAGCAATCAGGGTTCCCTGACCTGTGGGAAGTCCAAGGACCGCCCACCTCCATCCAGGTTTAGTAAGTTGAGCATCCAAACCGCCCAGGCCCCCCCAAAGCCAGCACGTGCAGTAGGATCAAAAACCCCTTGCCCTTGTTCTTGAGTTCTCAGTAGTCCTCATTGTCCGCTATGTCCGGTTTTATCCCATGCTTTTTCAGACTCAGGCCAGCTGGCCTTGGTGAATTCCCGAAAGAACATCCCCATTGTCTCAGAATGTGGGTGTACCCCTCGCGGTCCTGAGTTCCTTGCTCGTGCTCCCCCTCCTTCTGCTCCTGATTTGGACCTTGAGATTTCTGTCCGGTGCTCCAATTTGGGTCTCTGTCTCTGTCTCCTTTCATCGCCTGATGAGGGTTAATATTCAGGGGGATGCCTATATGTTTGTCTTTGGATTCACCTTCTTATTTAGCTTCTCTAGGATTGCAAATTATAAGCTCACTGTCCTTTAATTATGGCTAGAAACCAAATATGAGTGAGTACATCCCATGTTCCTCTTTTTGGGTCTGGCTTACCTCACTCAGGATAGTGCTTTCTAATTCCAATTCATGATACATTTTAAATGATAGAACTTTCTATACATTTTTCTGAATCCTCTGCTTCTTTCCTTAAAATTCTAAGTTTCTTCTTTCTTAGGTCTGTGACTCATTTACCTTTGTTATTATTCATTTAACCTATGGTATAGACCAAACTGTCTTAGCCAAGTTGTTCTCTGTAGAAGATTTCTAAATTGACAGTATGATAAAATTACTCAAGTTACAAGTATCTATATCATGACTTAAACAAATAATGCTTCCACTGAGTAACAGGGTCATTGTTTTGGTGCCCTGTAGAACTTCTAGAAGCCCTCACTGAAATCAGTGCATGCCAATGAGATCTAGGTCATACTCACATCTTTTTAATTTTTCAACATCCCATGATTTCCACCTCGCTGTGACCCTTAATTAAACCACGTTTGTAAAGCATATTAACCTCTTCCAGATAGAGGTGGTATGGTGTTGAACTCTCTATATGGCAAGTGACATCTCTTTACTCTTCTTTGTTTTTAATGTAAATCCCAAGATACTCTAAACTGGAAGCAACAAAGCAATACATAATCTGAGGTGATAGAAAAATATAACACATTTCTACAGTGAGGTCCTAGAAGATTTCAGGAATGTGTTTTCTTTTAAAGCATATATTCCCACAGTTTTTCTTTCTAATGCACAATGGAAAAAAGTTGGAAACCAATTCCAACACTGATGATTACTAAGAATATCACTATCTCACTTAACTATGAGGGACAAATGGAATGACTTATCTTTTAAGTCTTAGTTTATTCAACTGTAATTCCTGGAGCCAAAATAATTGATGCCACACTTACCTTTAAGATCTTCTCACAATGAACTTTTTGCTAAGCAAAGTAAAAAAGGAAACATATATTTGAATAAGGAGACAGCATGAGGGAATCTTTGCTATCTATGCATCTGACTAAGTAGTAATACCAAGAACACATAAAGGATTCAAACACTTAATAACTGAAAAACAAAAGTATCCAGTCAATAAATGAACTAATAAAATAAGCATCATCTTCAATGATGAAGTAAAATATGACTGATAAATACATGAAAATTTTCAACATCATTACCCATGAGGGAAATTCAAATTAAGATAGCATTGAAATTCCATCTTGCCCTTAGTCAATCAATATGGTTATCTTTAGGAAAGCAACAACAAATGTTGGCAGGGATGCTGTGAAAAAGGACTCCTAGTGGGAATGTGGGCTTTTATAGCCACCATGGAAATCAGCATAAACGCTGCACAAAACATCCCTAAAAGTAGGAGTACCATATGGCCCAATAGGGTATGTACCCAATATACTACAGAGATACTTGCCCATCTGTTTCTTATAACACTATTAACAATAGCCTTATTATGGGGTCAATCTAAATGTACACCAGCAGATGAACAGATAATGAAAATGTGGTATATATACACACTGGAGTTTTATTTGCCCATAAAGAGCAAAATCATACCCTTTACAGGAAAATAATTATTTCTTCAGATTATCCATTAAGCAAAATAAATTAGACTCAGAAGACAAATGTGAAATGCACTCTTATTTATGAATCCTAGATTTTAAATTGTATTTATTCAATCATGTATTTTTTTATACGTGTGTACATTTTGTCTGTAAATATGTCTGTGTATCTGTATAGGCTAGATGATAGTGTTGGGTGCCCTGAACCTGAAGTTATAGATGGTTGTGAGATATCATGTGGGTACAGGAAATTGAACTCTGGACCACTTAAAAAAAAGCTCATGATCTTATCCCCGACATTGTCGTCCCAGTCCCTGTATCTTAGAGTTTATGTTGACACATCAAATTGTATACATATATATAGTGTATACAAACAGAAGCTACATTGCCTGGGAGAAGGACGGGCAATTATGAGTGGGACAGGTATGAGCAAAGAAAGGTGAAGTGTCAATATGGTCAAAGTACATGACAGACCTATGTGAAAATGATGTTTATGATACACATACCCAGTTGACAGTGTAATTTCTTTTTTTTTTTTCTTTTGGTTTTTCGAGACAGGGTTTCTCTGTGGCTTTGGAGCCTGTCCTGGAACTAGCTCTGTAGACCAGGCTGGTCTCGAACTCACGACAGTGTAATTTCTTATAGGCATATTTATACACTACATTGAATATGCTGCTATAATTCTAATTGGAAGCATCTTAAAAATTAGGGTGATAGTAGGGTGGTGGTGGTGCACACCTATAATTCCAGCACCCTGGAGACGGAGGCAGGTTAATCTCTGTGAGTTCAATGTCAACCTGGTCTACAAAAGCTAGTTCCAGGACAGGCTCCAAAGCTCCAGAGAAACCCTGTCTCGATAAACAAAAACAAAAACAGAAAAATTAGGATGACAAACAAGTTAATGATTTAAATATAAGTGGCTGTAAGGTAGGATTACACAATTTAACTGAGTGTCTTTGATAGTATCTACTCTGCATGTTTTTCTGTTTTCTCTTTGCATAGGCACCTCCAAGTTGGTTATGGAGCTCAACCTTCTTGCCACTGTCATGAATAACTAAGTCACTCTGTGCTCTACATTTTCTCATTCTCTACTTAAGTTGCAAGTTCACTGCAGAAAGGTGCTACACTTTGTGCCTCTTTAAAACCCACAGAGAGACAACATATCTAATCATCAGCGACCGTGATTATACAGTCCTCATGGGGTTTCTATAAAGAAAGTTAGCCCTCTGTTATCTGTGGAATCTGCAAACAGAGATTACGCAAATTGTGCATTAAAATATTCTAAAAATATGCCTGTGCTGGGCATGTGTAGATATTTTACTATTGTCATTATTAGCAAATAATGTGATACAATAACTATTTAATACTATCTTTGTATTAGGTATTATAAGTGATCTCAAAATTATTTAAAGTATAAGAGGGTTGTATAGGTCACCACAAATACTGTACAAGTTTGTAGAAGATACGTGAACATTCATGTGTGTTTGTGTCTGTGAGGTTCCAGTGGATACTGATGTATCATTTTTCTTTGGCTATTGAGGAAGCTGATCCCTATATCAGCAGCAGGACCATGAAAATTAAATTTGGACAGTTAAACATGCTCATTTAGCATACAAAAATAAGAATTAACAAGGGTCTCAAGTTTGATTTCCAAGTATGAGGTCTCTACACTCAATTTCCATGATTAGAAAATTGTGATTATTATTTAGGTATGTCTTAAGATTTAAATCATATACTAACACTTAAATATACATGGTATATGGTAACTATTATCATCATTATTAGTCTTTGATGAGCACATACAGCTGGGTTTTTGGGGAACTCCATAAATATTTAGATTCTTAGGATCCATCACCAAGAAACTGTCTCTGGTAAGCCTTGGAACTTACTTTGAGAAAGGGTGTCTGAAGGGTGCATTGTTGATAACTCATCCATAATGTTACAAGACTTCCCAAAGACATTCCTCACTAGAATTTCCAGCAATTGATTCCTTACCCAATATTAAAATATACTGAAGCTGGCTATATTAGAAGTTTGGTGGCTTGTTGAAAAACCTGGAAGCTATTAGTTTGAAAAACAAGAATGAAAAACCACCTAGTGTAATTTTTATGACTAGAGAAAATAATTGCTTTCTCACAGTTTGAAAATTACATGAACGAGTTTTTCAGCCCTCATAGTACAACTGCCATTTCCAATTTCAAAGTAAGTCTAAGGCCTCAGGTTAGCAACATAATCTTTGAACTTCAACATTTGAGAGAATTATTCTTAGGGCAAGGCTGACTTTGGATTTCATTTTATTCCTTTGCCAATTGGCAATATCACTTACAATTGATATTAAAACTGCTGTCAGTAAAATGTTTTAACCAATGCTTTTCTTATATATTGTTCTTTAGCTCGGCATTCTAGCACTGCTGAATTGAAAATAAAGCACAGGAGATTAAGGGCACCAAGGTGGAAACATTGAGAATTGGTAGTGGGTTTCTCTTAGTGTCTATTTTCAAACTCTAGAATTACTCTTATTTCTTTAACTTGTTGTTTCGTTTTTGAAGTATACTTAAGAATAAATCTAAGCCATTGTTAAAAATGCTAATTGAAGACAAATTTATTTTATTCTTTCATTATACATTGTGATACTAGTTTGTGTGACATGAGATCAAAATAATGGTATTTTAAGAACATGAATTTGCTTTCTCTTCCCATAATCATCTCAATTGGTCATATAGCACTAACAAGAGACCTCACAATCTTAAGAAGTCCTACAAAACATAGAGTTCCACATTGCTTTTGTCTTGTTGCTTTGTCATGCTAAATATATAACCCATAAATTGCTATTTAAGATGGATGCACCTACTTCTATGGAATATGACAACATTTGTTTCACTTAGTCGGTGCCAAACACAAATTCTATCATACACAGGCAATACAAAAATACACAGTACATCGTGTAAGTAGTAATTGCAGAGTAGGATTTGAAGGTCATATAGTGTTGCTGCTATCATAACTAGAAGTGAAACTCCTAGGACTGAAATCATTCCTTTGTCTGAAATATTAACCTCTACTTCGAGTGAAGAAAAACAGGCTGCAAATTTGAAAAATTATAGAACATGATCCAATTGATTTTATTCCAAAGATACAAGGATAGTTCAACATAAGCAAGTAATTAATTGTTATACCACACAGGTAGAAACTTAAGGGCAGAAATTACATGTTCATTTGAATTTATGCAGATAAGGACCTATAACAAGTCCAAAATCTCTTCCTGATATAAAGCTTTGAACTTCAACATTTGAGAGAATTATTCTCAGGGCAAGGCTGACTCCTATACATGTGGATATATAGAGGGAGAGAGTATATATATATACTCATATATATATATATATGTGTGTGTGTGTGTGTATGTATATACATATATATATATATATATATATATACATATATATATATATATCTCCTAAGCCAGTATCATACCAAATAGTGAAAAGTGAAAGTATTTCCCTGAAATCAGGAATGATGAGAATTTTTCTGTACTCTCTACTCTTGTTAAGTGTTCTGTTGGCATTCTTAGCAAGATAAAGGAATATAAAGGGGAGAGACAGGAAAAGAAGTTAAATAATCATGACTACATATGATATGATGACTTAAAACACCACAAAAGCTCTACAAGAAAACTCTCAGATTGAAAGAACACTTTTAGTAAAACTGCAGGACACAAAAATAAAACTAGCAGCTTTTCTATATACCAGTAACAAACTTGCCATGAAAGAAATCAGAAATGCCATCTACATCAGCTCTGAAAAGAAGGAAAAGAAAAAGAAAGGAAGGAGAACCCCTAGGAATAGACCAGACCACATGCAGTCTTCAACATACAGAAGAAAATGATGAAGACTCTAGAATATAAAAACAAACAAACAAACAAACAAAATCCCATTCCCCTTACTCTGGGATTTGTCAGAATTAGTTCCGTGAATGCAAACTACAGGCTCAAGAGAATCTCATCAAAATCCCAGGGACTTTCTTCACATAACCAGTGAAACAAACTGTAAAATTCTACAGGAGAACTTAGAATGCCAAAACAATTCTAAACAGAAAGATCAGAGCTTGAGGAATCAAAATACTTTATTCAAGATTATACTCACAAGATCAGATCAATAGACTAATGGAAATGGGTTAGGGCATCCAGGATTTTATCCAACAAGCTATAGCTATAGAATCTTTGTTAATAACATGTGTTGGAACAACAACAACAAAAACAATCAAACAGAAACAACAACAGTGTAAAACAAAGAAATAAAACCCAGACTTCTTGACAAGTGGTCAGGGTGTGCTAGATACCCACCAGAAAAACAACAAAACTACTGTATTTCTTACCTTAAGCAAAATATGGATCACTTTAACACGGATCAAAATTTTAATAATTTTAGAACTAAAATTAAAAGTTCCAGAAGAAAACATAGGTAAAACTGTTTAAAAGGTGGGCAAGAGCAAGGGATTTCTGAAAAGCCACCACTGGGTCAAGAATGTTTACCAAGCATTGATAAATATTATTACTTAAATTTAAAAGATTTCTGCACAGCTTAAATATCCACCAACAGGATGATGAAGAAGCTGCAGAAGGGAAAGGTATTTGCCAACTATTAATAGGCAGGTCACTGTTATCTTCAGTCTAAGGAAATACTAGGGTTTCTGATGCCCTCTTCACCTCTATAGGTACCCATAAACATGTGCTCATATACATACAGACAGACACATACATATACATATAAATTAAAATTCATAAACACATATGTAGATAACTGTGTGCTTGATGACATTCATATGCCATAAATGCAGAAGAAATAAATATTTTGATAGAGGAAGAGAACCAGTAAGTGGGGGTGTAGGGAAGTGAAATTTTGTGGAGGTAAGAAAAGAGCAAAGTTGAATGATTTATGCATCTGAAACTGTCACAATGAAAGCCATTTCTTTGTACATTTAGCAGAGCGTCAATCTGTAAAAATGAATGTTCACTCCTATGAGGACAGATTCCATCAATGCTCAGAGGAAAGGTAGATAATCCACCTGTGAAATGAAGCAATATGAATTTGGGGGTTCGCCATATTTCAGAATGCAGAACCTCATACTTTTGCTGAAACAATGAAAGGTGAATCCCAATAGAATCACCAATGACTAATTTCTTACCAATAGTGCATTTTAAAAAATAAGAAAGAGGGGTACACCACTCTTTTTTCTTTTCTTATTTTGTATTACTGAACGTAATTTTCTCAAATATAACAGAAATGAACCATCCCTGTATAAAAATCAATGTGTTTCCCCTCTAGGTTTCAAAATTGCAGTGCTGTTTTGGAAGCATCATTTTGCTTCTGTGATAGCAATTTGTCTAAATCTTTGTCCTATGGCCTCGACGAATGCATTTGGCAGGGAGAATTGGAGGACAGGAAAAGAGAGAGTGTCTGTGAACACAAATACCTTGGGAAATCAGTAGAGATGGGAAACAAATACATAAAAGGCACCCTGTGCAGAGTATACGCTTTTAATGGGACTTCATTAAAAGTACATACGTCTTAAAGTTTGCCTCAGAGCGGAGGTGGGTTTCTACAGAGGAAGTTGAGCACTTAGAAGTTTTCTTTCACTTCTCCTTTCATCCTGATCACGATGAGTATAGGTAGAACAAAGAACAGCTGCTGGTTCATATTCACTTTGTAGCAAGACTTACAGCAGTTCCCACTGGGTCCCTGGGAACTTTAGAATCAAGGCCAAAGGGCAACCCCCTTTATGAAATGGGAAACGAAGCCTCTAGAAGAGTGAAGGTGTAACAGAGACTGTCTTCAAGGGCAATAGTTCTGCCTCCTGGAGTCTCCTGGAAAATGCCCTTTTCTAATGCATTGGCTCATGGGGATGTTCTGAATCCAATCAATGTCAGAGACAGAGCTGGCCTTCTGTAAGTATCAAATCAATGAAAGAGTGCATCAGTATAATCGAAGACCCAGAAACCAGGAGGTATTCCCAGAGTTCCTGAGATGAGAATTAACAACAGAAAATAGCAGAATTAGTGCAAACAACAGGAAAGAATAGAGCCATGACAAAGCTCAGATTAAAAATACCTAAACCTCTTTGTTTATGAGCTAAGCATCCAGCAAGGAGACCTGATCTTTCGGCGCCAGGGGAGCCGACATTGGGCATCCAGCAAGGAGACCTGATCGCAAGGAGACCTGA
>NW_004949182.1:165215-169909 GCF_000317375.1 Microtus ochrogaster
CCAGTCAACAGATGTCTGGCATTGCATTCCAGCTGTGCAATCCTCACACTAGTCCACAGAAGCTTGGGATTGCATTCTAGTTGTGCAATCCTCACACCAGTCAACAGAATTTCAGGACTGCATTCTAGTGCAATCCTCACACCAGTCAACAGAAGTCCAGGATTGCATTCTAGTGCAATCCTCTAATTGTAAGACTCTGAGGAATTTCATGTTCTCAAGTAGCAATAGTCTTATTCAAAAAGAGATAATATTTTAATGCATTTATATCTTTGTGTGTGTGATGTGGCATATACGTGTGTGCATGGGTGTGTACACATGTGTGTGCCCATGGAAGTCAGAAATTAGTATCAGTTGTCTTCCTCTATCTCCCTTCTCCTGATACTGGAGCCCACCAGTTTCATAAGAATGTCTGACAAAGAAGTTCAAGCAATCTTTCTGTCTCTCAATACGGGAATTAAAAGTGTGGACTATTACCGAGGTGCCCCACAGTTTGTGAAGGTGCCAGCACTCAGGTCCTCATGCTTGTGTTATGCCGTAGTTCATTCATCACCTTTGAGTCTATCCAGGCATCATTCCTCTTCTAGAATTGAGTAAATAGTTACACAACAGAAAGTCTTACTAAGAGTACTTCCAGGAGGTGACATTATAAAAACCTACAAAAAGTACATATATAAAAGACATTTCATGATGAGGAAATAATTAGTGCCTATTACTAGAGGGAATAAGAAATTGGAAATGGAAAGAAGGTTGGTGCGTACTTGTGGATAATGAGACAAGTGATATCTGAGGTGAAATACAGAGCTGGCCAAGGCTGCATCCCAGCAATACTCACAGATCAGTCCATGAAGACTAAACACATTTTAAGCATAATGGGAAATGTATAGCAGGCATTACTGCAGGTCACCATTGCTGAATGTGAAATGGATTGTTGTGGGATGTAGACTAGATCTTGGAGGCAAATTAAAAAGCTATTGTAGAAGTCTAGGGGAGAGATAATAATAGTGGTTTGAAAGAGGAAAATGATGAAGAGAGAAAAGCATAGATTTGGGATGTATTCTGAAGGGTAGCATCAACAGAATTTGCTAATAAATTGAATTTAGGGAGTAATGCAAGGGGGAACTGACTGAAAAACTGTAATGTTATGCTTTTTATTTTATTTTCTAGTTCTTTTACTTTTGAGATTATTATATAATTACATCATTTCCCCTTTCTCCCTCTAAACCTCCCATATATCCCTTAATTGTGCTCTTTCAAATTAATGACCTATTTTTCTTAACTGTTGCCTATTTTTAAAAAGTAGATCAGAAGTGAAAAAGAAAGAAAACAAATTAAGACTTTTTGTGATTTAGGTTTAAAATGTGTATTAGCTATTTGAGCTTAAAGCTTACTATAGGAAGAAGACACCACCAAACCAAGACCTGTGAAAAACTGATAAGATCTAATCATTGAGAGATTCAGAAAGCAAAAGGTAAATTCCACAGAAACTGAGAAGACTTTTCTTATAGGTTCATTTAATGCTTTTTTTCTTGCTTGAAAACTAAATGGTAAAGGAAGAAAGCTGCCAAGCTCAGACCAGTGAGTTGATTCTCCAGACAACATATGATGGTCCTCTGACCTCTATACACACACCATGGGATGCTCACATCCTGCTACAATAAATAAAATTAAGTTTCAAGAAGATTCCAAGCTTATTGAACAGGCCAAGAACAATCTCTGTGGAGTAGCGAAGGCAAACACCACTGTCAGAAAGGGGCTGTGGGATAAGAAAATGTATTCTCTAAACCCGGGCAATTTCTGAAGATGTTTGAAGGATGAGACATTAAATAGAATGGGTACAGTGTGATACTCATTTGTGTTGGTTCTTTTAATGACAGAAGATGCTTCTCTGGACCTGCAAGGTGATATAGGCTCCTGTCTACAGAAAAGAAGAAGAGATGAACGGTGTGAAATGGAAGAGGACATTGCGGAAGCAATATGCCTGGGGATATTAATGCTGTAGTTATGTTTTTATAGTCAACGCTCTAAAAAAACCATCAAGTAAGAATGAGGTGGAACTGCCAGGCTGACTCCATGCATGTGTTGAGGAGCTTGTGAGACAGAGAGGAAGAAATTAAGTGGTAATTTTTCTGAGTAGCAACCAACTGAAGAAGTACATCTAGTGCATTGGAATTTTAAGTTATTAATTTACATTGACACTGATGTATGTGTTATGCAGTTCACCAAGGAGTGTCTATTAACTTACTCTATGCAGGCAAAGGGGAAGGCAGATACTGTTGTTTTTAGATGTCTAGGGTCACACAAACAGTAGTGTTTAGAGGAGGATTATTGCAAGTTCCAGCCAAGAGATTAATTACAATTATGCAATATTAGGCAAAGAGTGGCCTAAGTATCTACCAGTAGGGATTGGTTAAGAGAGTTTGGTGCACTGAGAAAGTTGAAGAATGATATTGGCATGAGAGCGTATGTAGTGGGAGCTGCAGGCTGTGTTCCTGCCACCCGGCTCCTGGCCACTTAGCTAGCTTATGCCCCGAAATAACAACACACAAATTGTATTCTTTTAAACACTGCCTGGCCCATTAGTTTCAGCCCCTTAACCCATTTCTATTAATCGATGTAGCACCATGAGGTGCGCTTACCAGGAAAGATTCAGCATGTCTGACCTGGTGGCTGGCTGCATCGCGTCTGCCCTGGAGAGAGCTGCATGGCATCTGAGCTCACTTCCTCTTCTTCCCAGCATTCTGTTCTGTTTACTCTGCCTATCTAAATTTTAACCTATCAGGGCCAAGGCAGTTTCTTTATTTTTTTAACCAATGACCTTCCTCCATCATTTCCCCTTTTTCTGTTTAAACAAAAAAAGGAAGGCTTTAACTTTAACATAGCAAAATTACATATAACAAAACAGTTATAAAGCAATTACAGTTACAATATTTACATCTACTTTATCTTTTATCATAACAAAGGAAAACAACTATAACTATCTATCTATTCTTCAACTCCATCAAAGACTCCAGAAGGATATAATATTACCTAAGTAAATGAGAAGTAAGCAACTTACAAAACTCTAGAAATCACAGAGACATCTCGCTGCCTGGACAGTCACCAAAAGTTCCTCTGTACCTTTGGGGCACCCATCTTCGGCCTACAAACCCATAGTTTCCAGCAGACATTTCAATGAAGCAGGAAATTTCAAAGGCAGTTCCTCCACTTCTTCCATTCCTACATCTTCCTTCTTGTCTCCTTCATCCTCTATCCCAAATTTTCATGCTAGTAAAGAAACAAGAAATATCAGTAGTTCTTTTACAAAATCTCCATCATGATTGTTTACATGACATAGCACATATAATGCAGCAAAACAACACATCTGGTACCTGTGTTTGGTAAGAGTGGTTAGAGCCACTACCTCTCGATTTCACACTAACAAAATGTTAGTCATGGGAACACATGAATTCATTTTAATTTTTCTCTGTTTATTTCTTTGACCTATAATCATAGATAATTAGCTCTGGACATGCCCTTGAAAATCATGCCATCTAAAGGTCTCCAAACATGAGTCAAAGCTTATTCAGGTGCATAAACTACATTTGAGAAGCTCATTAAGTACGTAATGTCTGAAGCATCACACCTTATAAGTCCCATTCTTAATGATTTGAAAGCTGGGACTCTCGCAGGCTCCTTAAAAAAAACGCTTAATGTGTGGACAAACTTGGGAGCGACTGTTCAGGTGTGTTACAGGTGAGAAACTTAAGGTTGAGATCACAGAGCACATTTGCACACGCATCATACTTTTAAGCTGAAGCACAAGATCCTGTCTCATCCAGGACACTGCTGTTTCACTAAAGGAGGCAAAGTGTTGGTCAGTGGTTCTGCCTAATGCTGAAACCTTTGGGGGCTCTGTTGAACCCAACCATAGAATTATTTTTATTGTTACTTTATTACTGTTATTTTGCTAGTATTATAAATAATAATGTAAATAACGTACATGAAAGATATCTGATATGTGACTCCAAAGGGCTGGGGACCCACATGTTGAATTGCTGATATATTCTTTTCTGCTTTTCCTTGTTTGTATTCTCCCAAGGTAGGGAGCAAACATGAGTGTGCATTGTCTATCAGTTGTACTCTTTGCTAGGAAGATGACAAACAAAGTGGGAGGTACGAATCACAGTGATGTAACTGGTAGCATTATAATCATCATTCTAGACACAGGACTTTGTTGTCAAAAAAAAGGACATGAAATGGCAGGTATAATTCAAGGAAAATGATTTTTGAATGAGAAATAGCGCATGGCTTGGGCTCATTACAATATATCAGATTGACAAGGTGACAAGGTCAATACCTGAAAAATAAATGCCAGCAATAGCCAATCATGCTGACCTTTGCTATCCGAATGATGATATCAAAACTTGTCTGCATATCAGATTCACCCCCTTGAGGTTTTGACATAATTGATAGAACTGTCTATACAGTCTTGAATTCATGGAGTGTTTATACATGTTATGGATCTGATATATATATATATATATATATGCTCTTTACAGAACTTCATACCCAAGTGCACAAAATTTGATGTGTCCCTCCCTGTAGATGTCTACAGACCTTTGGACTAAGTGTGGCTACTGCATAGGTAGCCTGCGTTTTTGAGTGTATTGATTATTTTCCTGAGTAGTATTTTGTGTATTCCTAAGTTAGTTTAT
>NW_004949182.1:170009-175381 GCF_000317375.1 Microtus ochrogaster
TGAGCAAACTGAGTTATGAGGAAGATTGCAAGTCCACAAAATGTAGAGTATATCAGCAACGGGACAGAACCAAGATGAGCTCTAAGGTCTGCGGAGGTAGTTCAGTCAGGAAAGTGCTTGTTTTGTTAGCATGAGTACCTGAGTTCAGTCTCCAGAACCCACATTCCAAAGAAGAAATGTGAAAAAGTGGGAAAATGAGAAGGGAGGGAAGAAAGGAAGAAGGGTAGAAAATAGGAAGAGAAAAGAAAGGAAGAAGAGAAGGAAGGAATAAAGACAGGCATGCTAGTGGCTGTCTATTGTGATTCTAGCTCTGGGGGGTAGCAGGTATATGTCTGGACTCTATGGCTAGCCAGTCAAGCCCAATCAAAGGACAAGCTCCAGATCAGAGACTGACTGTATCTCAAAAAAACAAGTGTGCAGCTTTTGAAGAACAGCAGTTGAAGCGGTCCTCTGGCTTCCACACACATGAGTGTGTGCCTGAAAACTCATGACAAACACACACCAGCATGACCTGTATATGGACTCCAGGTGGTTACTGACTTTAAAGGGAATACTAGCTAGTTCACTTACTGCATTGTGTGCCCAAACGAATCAATGTGGAAGTATTTACTATGTTTTAGGGCTAACATCATGAACTGGATACTATCTAGAGGAGGCTGTTGATTTCTTTAGGAAGATGCAATTCATGGAAAGATGCACATTTTTGTGGTGCTTATGAAGGGTAGGCCAGGGAATTACACACAGAGACATGCATTCTCCTTCCATTCTTACTTAATATACAACAGTTGTGAGGTACTACTGCCTAGCTAATATGCAGGATGCTGACAGATCAGTTTGTTATGCCAGCTCTCTGTATATATTACTTTCTTGCTCTACTAGACAAAGGAAATTATTGTAACTGGGAGAAATGGGTACAGAGAAGAATTATGACCCTGTATGCACTCTTATTTTTTAATTTACAAGGAGCAAACTTTTTGCAGAGACAATACTGTCTAGGGTACCTCTAGGACAGGATGCAATTGAGACAGAACACTTTGGCCTTCTCCTGAGACAAATAGTGGACTCCTCCAAATGCTGCACATGACCCCAGAGGTTTTTTTTTTTTTCAGTATAAATAAGGAAGGAACCTCAAGAAATAGTGGCTAAGGTAAATCTTCCCTAAGCACAAAGGCTGGGAAATGGGAAACCTTAAGTGGCTGTAACTTTTGCATGCACGTAATTATCACCAATAATAGCAATGCCTGAAGTCTGAGATCAGGGAGATTGTTATTCTGAGCTGTGCTGCAGTTAGTCCCCTCATCCTCACAAGCTCCATCATCCTGCCGCCTCTCTCTATTGATCCCCTCCATAGCACTATTGTCATCTGGCTTTCACAGCTTATGGCAAACAGACGGTTTCTGAAAAACTGGTAAACGCCACTCATGTTCATTTCCCTTTACTAGATCTCACTTTTCGAGTCTTGCTTTACTTTGAACACATTTCCAAAGCAGAGATTATCCCACCCAGAGCATAAATTCCTGGAATCCCTAACAAGTGCAACAGACATTACAATAAGAGCAGATATCAGAACAAGGAAGCCTTGTTACATTGTTTGCCCAAAAATAGAACATGGAAGGAATATACAGGATTAATAAAAGGAGTAGGGTGTTGTAGCTTCCATCATTTTAAATTTTAATTAAAATATTATATCACTTCCCCTGTCTTCCCCCAACTCTCCTCATGAACAGTCCCTTCAATCCTTCCCATGCCCCTTTACCCCCTAATAAGTTTATGATCTCTCTTTCCTTAATTATTGTTGCATATGCATGTATAATATACAGTACAACCTACTGAATTCATTTGTTGTTTCTTGTGTATATATAGTTTCAGCACTGACCTCATTTTGTGTTGGATAACCACTAAGTGGGATCATCTCTGGGAAATACTAATTCTGTTGCTACTAGGCATCATTGTTTGCCTTGGTATTTTTGTCAAGGGATGAGACCTCATAATACTTCTCCCTTCCCCATTAGAATGTCTATTTGATACTATCATTGTTAAAGTCTTGTTTAGACAGCCATAATGTTGAGGTATCATAGCTGTAGCTTCCCTATCATTTCTAGGAGCCACAGTCTCACAATCGACCTGCTTCTAGAACAATAGATCTTCTAGGAAGCTTAGGTGTGTTGCTATAGATGCATCCACTTGTTCTGGGCTAGCCACTGTGACCAGTTGTGGCTATCTGTATTGTTCCTTGCTTTACAGAGAAGCTTCTCTGATGCTAGTGTGTATAAGGATTTCAGAATGCAGTTAGGAGTTATGCTGGTCTAATCATGGAATAGGGTTTTCCTCTAAGATCCAAGAACTCTAGCCCCAGGAAGTCAGGTAAGTTTCTCATGCCAAACATGATTTTCTTCCTTAACTGCCTTAACTCCTGTTAGACAGTTGTTAGTAATATATATTTATAAGTATATCATACATAAAGTTATTTACACTCATATGTATTATATATAACTTTAGATAAATAAAATAATGATTCCTTGAGGTTTTAGCAAACAAATAAATGTCCTTCAGCAGATAAATAGATAATGAAAATGTTGTAGATAAACACAATGAAATATTATTATTCAACTATAAAGAAAAAGGAAATCATCAAAATTTCAGGTGAATGAACGGAATTAGAAAAGATGGTATTGAGGTAGTTAACATTGATCCAGAAAGATATGCCCTTTCTTTCATAAAATTACTAGCTCCAAATCTTCAGGTGTGAATATGTAACCTGGAGTAACCACGGATACCAGGAAAATAAAAGGGGACAAAGGCAAGGGGGATAAAAGGGGGACAAGCAGGATGCAGATAATATGAGTAGGAAAATGAAAAAAAAAGTGATGGAACTTCAACTGGGAAGTAGTGGTTCAATATAGAAGGAGAAGAAGGGAGAAAGAAGCTTATACTCATAATCCTAGCATGAAGAAGGCTGATGGAGGAGAACCACTGCAATTTCAAGGCTGTCCTGGGTGTATAGTAAGCTCTAGTCTAGCCTAGGCTGCAAAGAGAGAGTCTTTTAAATCCAGAAAGTGATGAGAATTCAAAAAATGAGTCAGGAAATAATTTTCCACCAGATTCTTATACATCTTAAAATATTAACAAAAGATAATTTGTCATATCACTAAAGATAATCACTGTTATATTTTTCATATCTTCATATAGGTTTCTAAGATCATATATTTAACTTAGTCTTATGTATAATAAAGTTTATGCTTAAAATGAGAACATAAAAATACACTAAATAATTGTTGGCTGTGAAATGCACTAGGATTTAGAAATTTTAGCTTTATTTAAAATATCTCTCTCCAATTGCTTTGATCGTCTTACCTTCTCTAGGCAACTATAATGCAGTTACTGTGCTGTGGGAAGTGACTTTGGCTTCTTTTCCATGTTTCTGTGAGCTTTTTAATGGTTTCAGCGCATACCCTTTCAAGACACCCTAAGAAAATCTGCACGAGATTAACTGGGGAAAGCTGGTGCTTGGAAATTCCCAGATATGGAGCTCAGACAAGAACTGTTAGGAGGGACTTGGGTGATAGAGGGTGGGAACTCAATGTTGAGGGCCACCTGGTTTATCATGTTTTAAGTTTTTCTATTTATTTAAGATGTAAAATTTGTTAGGGTATATAAAAAATAGTAAAATTGCATTTCTTACAACCTGATTTATTAACAAGATTCCAAACAACACTCAGCCCCATGCCCCAAGATGGTTAAGAAAAATAGGATTATCAACTATACAAATTTTACCACTCCACCATACCTTCCCCTCTTGCTTTACATTTTCAGCTTAAGCAGCATTTTTCAGTTATGTATGTGTCTCTAAATAAGAATGAACTCAACATCTTTAACTAAAAGGCAAGGGAAATGGAAAAATCTTTGGGATGCTGGGAAATCCAAAGCTAAATAACCCTTGCCATAGCTAATAATCCACTAATTCAGATCCTCAGCCCAGGTAGGCGTGCAGTGGTGACAGAACAGAAAGTACTAGAAAGGATTCTAGTGCAGCTCAAGACCTGTGAGACTGAGGAATTCTCCTTCTAACATCGCAGGTCCCACTTGTTGTTATTTTAAAGTTGTTTTATTGAAATATAATTGGCACCCAGTAAAGCAACTCCCCTTACACATAGTTCTTGGGGGTCTGACAATATGGGAAGTCTTTCATTTTGTATAATACTTCCTTTGAAGAGGTTTAGCCAAAAGCTGGTCATCATCTTCCAGGCCCAACTCCTGAAAACTCTTAATTATTATACAATATTTTAATTTTGGATCCAATTTATTTCACTCTGTATGTTTGAATCAGTCACAGACCTATTATATTGAATGTACATGTGATGTCTTTATACACTTTACTATATAAATAAACCTATTGTGTCCATTTGATTGTTATCGTCAATGTGAGAATATTAATGCTTTATCTGCTGTAATTGTTTACATAAAGTTTTAGTATAAACAAGTGCTTTGATTTGCACTGGAAATATATAAGAGCACCAATAATCACCATGTAGAAGATAGTTCAACTTTTGAAGAATTCCTGTTGGCTATGGCATTTTGCATTTTGCAGTGTGTGAGGTTTCTGTTGCTTCACATTTTCACACTGTATATGATTGTTTTTGCCTTAAATAGCTGTTTTACTCTGGTGCCATAGGTCTTTTGTCTCTATTTTGGTCTCCCTAATATCTTTACACTAAATAATGTAATTCATGCTTTTACAGCAACGGTGTCTTTTGTAATGATCAATCAAATCAAACAATTTTTTTAGTTGTTTACTAACTTTGAAATATGAGTTGTTATTTGTGAACAACATTTCTTTGTCAAGTATGTGTTTTGCCAGTATTTTTTCAAGTGCTTGTTTGTTTTCAACTGAACAGAGACTTTTAAAGGGACCACTTTAATTCACTTAATTCTAGTTGATGAACACAGTCTTTTCTACCTGGTTGTCTCTGTTTCCAATCCAGAAATCCCTTCATCTAATGGATAGCAAGAGCTGTGCTTTATGATTTCTGTTGGAAGTCTTTACGTTTTAGGTTTCACATTTAAATTGTTGTCTACTTTGAATTAATTTTATTAGATCCACGATGTATGGTAAAGACTCGTGGTTTTGAATATACAAACACAATTGTTCCAGTAACTTTTAAAGAAAACACTATGATCTGTTCCTGGAAGGTCCTTGGAACTTTTGTCCAAGATCAGTTATTACATATGCATTGATCGATTTCTGGACTATCTATTCTTTCCCATTGATCTGTGTACTTACATTTTGCCAAGATCTTCTCTTGATTACTCTGCACATTGAAATCAAACAATGTGAGTCCTTCTACTTTACTTTTTTCCCCTGTCATTCCAAG
>NW_004949182.1:175637-190496 GCF_000317375.1 Microtus ochrogaster
GTGGATTTTTGAATAGTATTGAAAGACAATTTATAGATAGCATATAGAGACACAGTAGGTTTTTCATTTAGTTGGCTTTATTTGCCAAGTTCCAGTTCAGAGTTTGATATCATTTCCAATCTACATATACCTATATTTTATATATACAATACTTTTACTTTTAGAATAGACATATGCTTTTATTTGTTTTTAGTAAATACTCAAGGAAAGTAATTCTAAGTTAAAAAGTAGAGTGTGCTTAACTTGTGAAGGCACTGCCAGTGCTCAAAGTAGCTGTGGTCTTTTGCGTTCCCACCAGCAGTTTATAATATTTTCTTTTGCCTTCCATCTTTGCCAACACTTTATATTGTCATGTTAGTCTTTTAACATCTAAGTGTGGCCGACATCTGTAATTTTAACACTCAACATGAAGAGGCAGGAATATCACCATATTGTGTGGAATAGGAGTAGTGAGACTAGGAATCATTGTCTTATTTCTTAAATATTTAACCCTTAAATAAAATTATTAGCTGTATGTTTTCTGTTGACTCAATATACATTTACTTTTTGTGGCTTTTGAGAATTCTTAGCGTGAATACCTGTTGGATTTGACAAAAGCCAAGTTCTACAAAACTCTGATCTTTTTCTTCTTGTTGATAGGATTACTTCACTCATAACCTCATAAATTTTAGATGTTGTTGTTGCTTCCTTGTGAGGGATCGGGATGTTAGAGTTGGGCACAGAATGTAGGGAGAGAGTAATACAACAGATATCCTAATAGAGAGGACCGTTATGGAGTTAGGGAGAAACCTGGTGCAGGGAAACTCCCATGAACCCACAAAGATGACCCCAGTTAAGAATCCTAGCAATAATGAAGACAGTGCCTGAACTGGCCTTCTCCTGTAATCAGACTAGTGACTACCCTAATTGTTAGAGCCTATATCCACTAACAAATGGAAGCAGATGCAAAGATCCACAGAGAAGCACTCTGCTGAGCTCTGACAATCCAGTTGAAGAGAGGCAGGAGGAATTATTTGAACAAGGGGAGGAGGGTCAAGATCATGATGAGGAAACCAACAGAGACATCTGTCCTGAGATCGTGTTAGCTCACAGATTCTGAACCCAGAGCTAGAGAGCCTGCATAGGACCCATGTAGGCCCTTTGCACGTGGGTGAAAGTTGTGTAGCTTGGTCTTTTGTGGGGTGCCTAACAGTGGGACAAGGACCTGTCCCTGATGCAAGAGGGTCCTTGGAATCTATTCCCTATGGTGGGATGCCTTGCCCAGCTTTGATGCATGGAGGAAGAGCTTGGTCCTTGCTCAACTTGCTATTCCATGCTTTGTTGACTCACATGGGAAGCCTTACTCCTTCTGAATGGAGACAGAGGAGAGTGCATGGGGGCAGGGAATTAGAAGGGAGTCGGGGAAGGAACTGTAGGAGAAGAAGGAGGGGAATTCATTATTGGTATTTAAAATAAATAAATTATTAAAAGAGATATTTTTGGTTAAATAAATACTATAAAATATACATACATAATAATAATGATGCAATAATAATTGTGATAATTCAAAAAATCAACAAACTGTGTATTAATTACTATTTACTATTGCATATATTAATATTTTACCCTCTGAGAAACTCCATGATCAGAAAGATCATTATTATAATGATTAAGGCAACTTCACGACTAAAAAAACTTTGGCTCACAGAGCTCACAGAACTCTCTATATCTCTTCAAATTGGGGAAAATATGGGTTCTTTTCTTGTCAATTGCAAGTGCTTTCACATTGTGCTATTATACACACTCTGAAGTATATAAAACACATATTCTTGTGTCGCTATCAAATAGAACTGCAATAAGTCTAATTGGGAACACAATGTCTCACTAAGCCTATAAAATCGATGCATAAAGAAAGATTAGGAGGGCAGGGTTTGAGATTTTAAAAAATATGGATTTTTCAAACAGTTTCGAGGCATTCTGTCTACATGCTTCCCTGAAATAGTCCCATCAATACATAGTTATAATGCAATCCAACGAAGACTTGTGATTTCTTTTGCTAGTTTTTGACACATGAGCATTAGTAGGGCATTTTATTTTGTTGAATGTGTTTCCATGTTTATTATTAATCTCTGTTTATTTCCTTGACTACCATTTATGGTTTTTGTCAATATTTAATGTATTCACATTTAAATAAAAATTTACAAAGCAGATCAAGAATGTTTTGAGCATTCATTTTGTGCTGTATATCTTTGCCTTTTTTCTTAATTTTTTTTCTGTTTTTGACTGTGGTTATAAAATCAAAGAAGTTTCTTCTCTTGCATCTTATCACTCATAGTGAGATAAATTCTAGGTTAAGAGCATTAGCTGTTCTTCCACAAGATCTGGATGAGTTCTCAGCACTGCTCCCGTATTAGATGGCTTAAAATGGCCTTAAATCCTTCTCTATGGTATCTGACACCTTCTATTGGTTTCTACAGGCTCCTAAAAACACATTCCATAAACAAACACACATGTGCACATGCATACACACATAACTTCCTGTTCAATCAATATTAGACCAGAGATATCAATATATTTTAATCAACAGTTTTATAATTTAAAAAAAATGCATATAGAATTCATTTTCTATGTTGTACATTAGGAAACCAACTTATGCCAAGCAGTGGTGGCACACGCCTTTAATCCCAGCACCCAGGAGGCAGAGGCAAGTGGATTTCTGTGAGTTTAAAGCTAGATCCAGGACAGGCTTCAAAGCTACAGAGAAACCCTGTCTCAAAAAACTAAAAAAGAAAGAAAGAAAGAAAGAAAGAAAGAAAGAAAGAAAGAAAGAAAGAAAGAAAGAAAGAAACCAACTTGCATTTTTACTAAGTAACAAATTGGTAACCTAGTATCATTATTCCATAATTTATCCTTACTGAATGAATTGATAATTCTTCCCTTCCCTTTATTATGGGATAACTGACAAATTATATATATATATATGTTAAAGATATTAAGTCTATTGTGAAATGATAACTCAAGCTAATTGCCATGTCTATTATCTTAATTTTTTGGTGGTAGGAATATTTATAATCTACTTTCTCAGCTATTTTTAAGTGTCTAGGTGCCATGTTCTACAGTAGATCTTTAGAACATGTCCTCCAAAACTAACAGAATTTTGTATTTACCCAAACAGCTTTTCATTTTCTACCACCTTGCATTGAGGTCTCCATAGGTACCACTGTGTTCCTAACCTACCTTTTAACCTATATAGCTGTCTGTCTAACTAACCCATATTTTCTTTGTCACTTCATCTATCCATGCGAATTCATATTGATTTCATACTCTGGAAGTTGTAAATAATACATCAATGAACAGTACCTCTTTGACATGCTCATTTATTTATTCTGGCTGTGTATAAAGAAGTTGGGCACAGGATTGGGTGACAGTTGCACTTTTAAGATTTAAGGACATCCACACTGTTTTCCTTAAGTTTGTACTACAACTTTATCTTAATATCAAATGATATTGTATGTTCAGACTCTTTGTGATAACTCTGTTCTACTCTACTGACTTATTATTATTAGCAGAGCCACAGAATATGAAATAATCTGGGACTCTGACTTCACATAACCACAGCCATATGACTTGACGAACATTGCTTAGCTTTATGGAGCTTCATTTTTCTCATTTAATATAATTGCTTTAAATACAAAATGAACAGGATAAAAACTTAGCACCTAGCACACAATAAGCTCTTAAAAATATATTTAGTCTTAATTATTTTATTTACTCTTTCAAGTCTATAAATTTAATTATTATAATTGTGGCAAAATTGATAATGTTTAATCTTGATTTTATTTTTTATGGAAGTTCAGGCAAAAGCCACATGGCTTATATTAATAGGATTTGGGAAGTGTCATAGAAGCAGGTTGAAAAAAACCCTTTTTATTGGGAAAAGATAATTGAAACTTTTGCCGTCAACCTGCAATCTTAGTCTTAGAAGAAAATAAAAAATGTGGCTGGATATGCAATATCAGCTCTCTTGGACCCTGAAGTGAGAATGTATGGGAGAGCTGAAGTAATATGATATGGAAGAGAGAATATTTATATTATCCTAAGTAGATGAGTACATTCTGCTCAGTCTTATAATGTGATTTGTATGCATGTTTTTAGAGACGACCATTTGGTATTAGATAATCATCAACTGGTGTGCTCAGTAGATGCCTTCCTTAGTTGCCTGTAGTTCTTTATGTATACTTGAGGCCTTCTGGGCTATCTCTTAATCACATAACCATGTGTATTATTGTTGTACTTAGTCAGATCATGTGAGGCAGTCATGTTTGTGATAATCCATGGGTGTTCCTTCTGTCAGTACTAGAAGGTACAATCTCAAAGAAAGCTCCTTGATTCCCCCTTTGACTCTTATAATCTTTCCACTGCCTCTTTTTAAGTGATTACACAGCTTTAGGTGCAGCAGCTTATTATAGATGTATTAGTTAATACTGGGCTCCAGAACTATGAATTTTAATTAGTTGTGATTTACTATAATAGTCCACATTTGTTGTAAAGAAAAATGTCATTAATAAGGTATGAGGACTACACTTATATTCTGTTTAGTAAATATTATAAAAAGTTCACTTCTTTGCCACATTCTGTTTTCTATATCATCATGATTTTATTTGTTTTTCATCTGTGCCTTTATTATTTTGAGATCCATTCTTTCAATGAATAATTTCTTGTGAAGTTTTTTTGTCATAAAGGGATGCAAAGTGTTGTTTAATTATTTAATTATTTAATCAGCTATTAAAATGATCGTGTAGTTTTTGTGCTGGATTCTGCTAATTTTGTGTATTGCATCACACACATTATTTTAAATATGTCGAACAAGCATGCATTCCGGCATGAATCCCAGTTCATGATAAAGTGTCAATGCAATGTGTTCTTGGGTTCACTTTGCTAGTATTTGCTGAAAATGTTTGTGTTTATGTTTAGAGATATTGGCCTACACTTTCCTTTGTTGTTTTGTGTCCCTATTTGGTTTGTTGTTAAGGTAAGTCTAGGCTCATAGAATAAATTTGAAAGGGTTCTCTCCTATGCAATATTTTGGAGAGTTTAAAAGATTGCTATTCCTTCACACATTTGATAAAATTCAACAGTGAAGTGTAGGTGTAAGTTTCTGCCCCATCCAGTCCCATAGGTGTTCAGTTCCAAAAAAACACTCAGAGGATTATAACAATTATAAACTATTCAGCCTAGTAGCTCATTAACTAACTTATTAACTAACTCTTACATTTTAAATTAACCCATCATACTTGTATGTGTTTGCCATGTGACTTGGTACCTTTTATCAGTGAGGCATTCTCACCTTGCTTCCTCTGTGTCAGGCTGGTGGCTGCAGACTGAGCCTTTCCTCGTCCCAGACAGTCTGGTTGCCCTGCCTATACTTCCTGCCTGGCTACTGCCCAACTGGCATTTTACAAGTGACAAAACCTTTCAGGATATGAAAGCATTGCCCCACAGCACTTCCCCCCTATTTTTCAAAACAAGAACTCTTAATCTAATCTCCTTTGTTTATCTTTTTTCCTGACCATTAACTGTATCAACTTGTAACTGACACTCTAAACAAAGACGAACATCCATAAACCATTGGGGGAATGTAAGCATATTTTTCTAGGCTACTTCCTGCTGATTGGGGGCATTGATAATCTTATGGGGACTCCAAGAAAATTTAGGATTATAGTCAAGTGCTGACTCCTACAACAGAGGAGCAATGAAAAATTAAATCATCTGAGCCATCCACTCCTACTGAAGATTTTGCAGGGGATTTTCCTTGATCAAACCTGAATTTTTTTTAACCTAAAATGAATTCACATCCTCTCATTTCCTATGAAAACAAAAGAAATATCTCTTTCCAAAGTAACATATTTTTTGACTTAAATTTTGAAGTTAAGGCATTTTCAAGATATGAAGGTTGGGTTAATCCAGCAGCATTTATAATCAAATGTCTTTCAGCAGCTGTGGCTCCTTCCATAGTAGTTGAACAATTCAAAAACAACACAATAACCTACAGTATCCAGACTCTGTGTATTTTCTATTTTCACATGATAGCTATGCCAAGGCAGATGGGGGTGCTACTTTTTCTTCTGAACCCAGGTGGCTAGGTTTGGATCCAGCTCTGTCCTGAGCTGGTGGCTAAAAAGTCTCAGAAAAATGGCTTTTTCATAAATTCATGCTCCTAAAGTTGGGTGCCAAATGATATACAATTAATAAAAGCTCAACCTGAAGGTCAGAAAAGCAAAATAGCCAGCCACTGGCTCTTAGCTTGACCCCAGTTTGAAAATAATGATCCTGCCTCCAGGAATCTTAGAATGAGACTGTGTCTCAGAGCTGTCTCCTCCCATCTTACATTCCTCTCTAGGGCTGGGATCAAAGGCATGCACCACTACCTCCTAGTTTGTTTGTTTGTTTTTTTTTATGGAAAATTAGTATGACTGTATGTATGGTTGCCTGACTGGTAAGTATGACTGTTTTACTTTTCTCATCTTCAGGCAAGCTTTATTAATTAAAAATACAAACAAAATGCCATTACAGCCAAGTATCAAGTGTTGGCAACTTCATTGACAGAGGTAATCAGGACTCAGTCAAGCAGACAAAACTGAGTAGCAGGCATGCACTTATAGTAAAACAAAAGATCTGTGAATGCAGTTGAGAATGATTCAGTTCATAATACTATGATATCCATATCAAACAAAATGACTCAGAACAAATTTAGCCACAGAAGAAAAAGCTTCTTGCAATGGAAACTATTAAAAATTGATGAAATTAACTGAAAATGTTTAAGTAAATGGAAAGAGATTACATGTTTGTAGACCAAAAGAACTAGTACTATTTAAAGTCCACAATCAAAGAATTGATCTAAAATGTCTAAAGAAAGGTCCATAGTACACAAAGTGTCCTAGAGATCAATTACAGACTTCATCAAAATGTCAAAGACATTCATCAGAGAATTAGAAAAAAGTTGTTGAATTTTTCATGAAACTATGAAAAACAAAATAGCCCAAAGCATTTTTGAACTAAAGTAACAAAGCTGGAAACATCACACCACCAGACCTCAAAGTATATTAAAGAGATATAGAACGCAACACAGCATGGTATTTTCATCAAAGAAATTTGCCATAAAAGATACACAGAGCAGTGAACTGAGTACAGACTCCAAAACAGCCATATTTATAGATAATTGTTTATTAGAGGAACAGAAATAAACAATTATAAAATTTCAGATAGATACATATGAAATATATGTATTCTATCTAACCTAAAATGTAAGTGAACAAAGACAAAAATTGGCAAATGGCTATTAGACTTATGAAATTACTCAGTAGCATTAGCTACTAGGTAGTGCAATTCAAACCACAAGTTAATCCCTTATATGAGTTATATTGCCGACTATCAAAACAACAACAAAAATTAACAAAGTGCTGATGAATATGTGAAGAAAGAGGAATACTTAAAAACTGTTTGCATAAATTTAAATTAGCAGAAATTATGGAAATGAATATAAAGATTTCTACAAAACAAATAAGTAATGCTGTCAGGTGATCATACAATTATTATCAAAAATACAATTAAGAAAATTAAATCAAAGTCAGTGAGATGGCTCAACAGGTAATTGTGCCTCCTGCTAAATCTGATAATTTGATTTCTCTGTCTCTGAGAACCAGGTGATGGAAGGAGAAAACCAAATTCTGTGTGTTTTCCTCTGACCTCCACATGCCTGCTGTGCCATAACCAAGTCAAAATGACCTCTGAATAGCTGTCTTAGTTACATCACTGTTCAAGTAGTCAGAATTTAAAACAACCTTGATGTCTATCAACAGGTGAAATGTGTATGCAATTTAATATTGCATAATCACAAAAAGACCATGGTATTCTGCCATTGTGGCATCAGTGAGACTGGGAGACATGATGTTGACTGCAATAAGTTTGGGCAGAAAGAGAGACATTTGTGATCTCATTGGTATAAGAAATATAAACATCCAATTTCTCAGGATTCGAGTATAGGACCGTGACTATCAGAGACTGGGGAAAGTAGAAAGAAGGGGAGAGGTATGGAGCTATTGCTCAATGGAGGAAAAGAGTTGGATAGCACAGGAGGGCAAATATGGTCAACACTACACTGTATATCCAGTAACAGGAGAGAACAAATAAAATGTATCCACAATAAAAAAAATCAAATGCAAACAAGGTATCACTATCCTCAGAAACAGGGTCTTATCCTCTAGATCTGGTGGAGAGCCATGGTGACTGACAAGAGCCTGAACTGTGCTATGTACCTCTGGATTCTCTGACCAACAACTTCTATGGCGGTGTCCCACATACAGCACTTAGAGTGTTTAATCACTGCCTATGGATGGAGCATTATATAATCATACATAGCGTCTTCCTCTAATCCCTCTTTTTTAAAAGATGGAGCTACAGCAGAATAGGTTTCCATGTGATTTTTAATGCACCCCTTTGTTTTGGTTGTTCCTCCCTGCCCTGTTTCTTCATTGCCTCAATGTCCTCCTCTCTCCTTTACACTTTCTACCCTTAGTGCGTCCTCTGCTATCCCTTTACCCATGTTCTTCTACCCTCCCTCCCTTTACCTTCTGCCTAAATGCCCTTTTCAGTTTCCTAGCTTCCACACAAACTCCAGGCTGAACAAACAAAGCTAATGAATAGAAGCTTGGATATCTGTGTGTGTGTATTTGCCCTTCTGAGCCTGGGTTACCTCACTCAGTATAGTTTTCTCCATTTATACCCATACTCATTTATATTTTACATCAATTTACAGATAGAAAATTCTGTTTTCCTTTAAAACTACGTAGAATTATATTGTGTATGTGTAGCATATATTCATGATATATTCATTAGTTGATGGACATTTAAGCTAATTCCAATTCTTAGTTATTATAAATAAAGTAGTAATGTACATGGGCATACAGTTATCTCTGTACTATGATAGCTCTTAGAGTATAAAGCCAGAAACAATGTGGCTATACCATATGGTAGTTTTATCTCTAGATTTTGAGAAACCTCAATACTGAGAAAGCAAGATATAACTGAGCTGGAGGCTTCTTCCATCCTGGCTAGCTTTCAGAGTACCAGAAGGTGCTATGTAGGCTGCTAGGACTGGGTATCAGTGGTCTCACCCAGCTGTGTACTGTACAAAGTCCAAAACCAATGTTCCAGGAAAGCTGCATCAACTTTGCAACAAGAGTGCAACTGTGATAGGGTAACCAGCTGTGCTCTGACTGGACCTGAAGGCCGGATCAACAGGAAGGAGTACATGCTTGGTACGGTAATCCCATCAACAGTCCATGCCTACGGAAGTCATGGACAAAGGAAAGAAAGAACCCACTATTACTGTTTAACTAAATTGATGCAGTATCAACTCACTTTTAAATACTTATGTTTATGTCCATAGACTGAAGCCAGACTCAGTCTTAATCAAGAAACCGCTCCTTTCCTTTTTTAAAAAATTAAGTCATTGCTTGACCCATTAGCTCTAGCTTATTATTGGTTAACTTTTACATATTAATTTAACCCATTTCTATTAATCTGTGCATCACCATGTGGCTGTGGCTTACCGGATAAAGTTCCCAGCATCTGTCTCTGGCAGCTCCTTGGCTTCTCTCTGACTCTGCTTTCCTTTTTCCCAGTATTCAGTTCTGTCTTCCCCACCTACCTAAGTTCTGCCCTGCTATAGGTCCATAGCAGTTTCTTTATTCATTAATGGTAATCACAGCATACAGAAGGAAATCCCACATCACCTCCCCTTTTCTGTTTAAATGAAAAGGAAGCCTTTATTTTCAATATAGTAAAATTACATATAACAAAACAGGTATCAAGTAAGAATATTTATTATTATTATTATTTTATTACTTAAAAAATACTAATCCAAATTACTACTCCCTCCCCTCACACCCCACCTCCCTTCAATCTTAAAAGAGGGCCATGCATCCCGCCCTGTGGAAAGTCCAAGGCCCTCCCTACTACATCTAGGTTGAGCAAGGCTTACATCCAAAGAGAATAGGATCCCAAGAGAGTACTACTCAGTGGTAAAAAAATAATGACATCTTAAATTTTGTATGCAAATAGATGGAATTAGAAAACACTATCCTGAGTGAGGTAACCCAGACCCCCCCAAAAAAATATGGTATGACTCACTCAGAAGTAGATACTAGGCATAAACAAAGGACATTGAGCCCATAGTTTATGATTCTAGAGAAAATAAGTAATAAGGTGAACCCAAATAAAAACATATATAGACCTTCTTGGAAATTGGAAACAGACAAAAATTTGGGAACATGGGAGCAAGGGGTAGAAAAAAGGGGAGAAGGGGGCTTGAGGAGAACTTGAGGGAATGGGATAGTTGAGATGGAGAAAGGACAGATATGAGAGCAAGGAAAGAGATATCTGAGGGAGCCTTTAGGGAGGTATCAAGAATCTTGGCTCTAGAATAACACCCAAGAACCCACAGGGACGACCCAAGCTAAGACCCTCAGCAATAGAGGAGAGGGAGTCTGAACTGGCCTTACCATGTAGTCAGACCAATGATTATTTTAAATATCACCATAGAACCTTCATCCAACAGCAGATGGAGAACAGAGGCAAAGACCCACATCAGACCACTGGGCTGAGCTCCCAAAATTCAGTTGAAGAGTGTAAGGAGTGAGAGTATGAGCAAGGAATCCAAGACCATGAGGGGTTCATCCACTGAGACAGTTTGCTTGAGCTCACCAACTTCAACTGGATTGGGAGTCAACTCTGAAGGGGGTTGAAAGTTAGGGTAGATTGAGGCGTCACTGATAGTGACACTAGGATTTGCCTCTATGAAATCTCTCCTTTCAATAACCAGTGCTGACTAAAGAGATTCATGGCTTCCCAAGAGGATTAGAATAAGTGCTAGTTGAAGGCTTTGTCATAAAAAACAGAAAGAAAAGAAAAAAAGGTGTGTGATCTATGCCACCAATTCTACTTTTAAATAATTTCTTAAACCAAAGACTATTGTTTTTTCAGTTCTGTTTGTTGATATAAAATGTACATATATAGTACATTTAACATTTTAAAGGTACAATTCTATTATTGGTGTGACTGGTCTTGAAAGTGAATATAATTGTATCACCTACATCAAAAATATCTATGTCCTATCATCAGGAAATCTGTTCATGCCTGTGTTAGATTTCATCCTCTCCTCCTATAACCTGACAACACTGATTTGATATTGCCTGTTGTATTGTTTTTATAAGAGTTACATATAAATAAATCATATAATACATAAAAAAAGAAAAAAGGAAAAGAACTTTGTCACATCTGTAATATTCACAGAACAATGAAGAAGAGAGATTTGGAGGGATATAAAAGCCGAAATATAGGGAGACTGACTGGAGATGCCTGATTATAGGTACCATTGCTATCCTGGACTCGAGAGAAGATCATCTTTCTAACAACCAATCATGGTTAGGTGAGAAGCTAATGGATCCCTACCCTTTACTGTGAACTATTGGCTATTAGTAGATGGTGGGAAAGATGAACTCGTTGTCTTTTCTTGTGTACTCACTGATGAACTCACAGGTTCCAATGGTTAACTTGAATCCATAGTCATAGATATGCCCCTGGTTAAACAGTGAATTACAATACAAAGAAGACATGAATATGGGGAAGAGACTTAGGGAAGAGAAGATATAGGCAGCACAGGATGAAAGGTAAGAAATGGTATGGGGTGACAGTAACAAGTATGCTTAGCATGTATGTGTGAAATCATGAACAAATTTAAACAATGCAAACAAACAAGAAAAACATTTAAGATGATAGGTATGCTTATTATTCTGAATTGATCACTAGGCTGTGTACATACATCTCACAACATCACATTGTACCTTACAAATCTATGCCAGTATGATATGCACCAATTAAACTATTGAACATTTGAAAACTCATCAAAACAAAAAAAAGTAAACAGAGAGAGTGCTGCCGTGGGAATCTGCATGTTTGTGTTGTGGTTATCAGTCCATTGGGCTACTTTGACAAGGTCTCCATCTTCTCCAGGAACCTCCACAGCAACTTCCAGCACAGAAACACTATTGCTATCGGGTAATTCACATAGTCTTGCCTCCTAGAGGAAAGCTTTTGCTCTTCAGAATATATTGCAGGTGCTATATCTTGATTGAACATAGTAATTAATCTGCCTTTCTCCATTTTTGAGACAGCTCAGTTTTTCAATAACATAGATATATTAATATTTTATTTTTGTTGAAAAAGCCACATTATACCCTTTTTAAAAATTGGCCAAGTTCTTCAGAAAGAAAACAAAAAGATTATTTCTTCAACATTGCGTCAAGGCTTAGCCATATACAATAGATGAGTGCTCAGTGAGGAGAGCAAAAGCAGGCGGTGCACTTTTGGAAACTGAATCTTCTATTTGGTGGTTTGCACAGATCACTTAGTGACAATCATATAAACCCTATTATGTGTGTTATGTTGAGAATGGAAGCTCGGCCTCACCCTACAACTCCTTTTTCCTGGTGCAGGGAATTGGTCATGCCTGCTAGGAGGTTCATCCATGTTTAAGAAAGATTATTCAAAGGATCAAAGTGTCCTTGTGCTACCTGCATTATATGAGGTCCAAGTAGGACAGGAACAAGTCACAGCAGTTCCCTGCACGCTAAGAGCCTTATTTTTGTTGTGCCTGTTAAACTCAACACCAGTAATAGACATGGCTAGAGGTACAGTTCCTAAAATGAGATGGCGGCCCTAAAATGAGGGAAGCATTTGGGATTCACAATCCGCTAATGTTTCTGACATTCTGTGGCAAAGAGAGTTTGCACTTGCTTGTTTTCCTGCCCTCTGGAAATAGAGTTTGGTGAGAGTAGCATGAAGAGTCATCCTTGGAAAACACACACGCGCACGCACACACACACACACACACACACACACACACCACACACACACAAATCCTGAAGAATTACTTTGGGTGGAGAAAACATTACAACAATATGATATTGGAGTTTAATGGTAAGTGAGTAACCACTCAGTACTCAGATTTATGCTCCTTCAAGTGAATCCCAAACTCATAAAACTCTAAGATGTTCTAAAAATTGTCCAGATAATTTAAAGCCAATTGAAAAAGGAAGGGAAGAAATCAATACTCATTGACCACGCTAGTTGTCCAGATATGCGTTATTATCCATGAGTTTTATCTGTGTTTAATGCAATCTTGGTAATAATGAAAAGAATATTACTACTATTTATGCCTATTTGTGTAAGAAAGAGACTCAGAGCTATTGGATATTGGCATGTGCAGAGCCTGTATTTTGTGTAGTCTTATAGAGTCCAAAATTCTCTCCAAAAGATGTAGCTCCTACTTGTGACCCTCATGCTGTCATGAGTTTCTGATCACTGAGGTTGAGATAGAATGTGGGAAGAAGCTTATTTTTTCAAATGAGCATTATAGGTCAGCGTTTGCACAGGGGCTCCTATGTCAGGTAGTTCTGCCTTAGAGTCTTGTCTCTGTTACTTGCATGCTTGGACACGTGACTTAGCTTGGCTAAAACTCAGACTGCAAAGCATGAATCCTAAAAATTCACTGCCTTCAAGGAAGTTGTGCAAAAATTGCATTTAAAAATACACACACAGAAACACTTAGCTCTGCGTTTGGCATATATATCTGCTTAATAAATATCAGCCAAAACACATTTTATGCAACTGAATATGCCCAGAACCAGAGAAATCTGTTTGGCTTCCTGACAGAATTCAGACACCCAGGAGCTACTCCAAATCTCTATAGGAAAAACTCGGGGTTTTCTGAGAATTTGTTAGAATTATGGGCTAACACTATAATCTAGGATTTTGGTGATAGGTCAGAGTAGATGGCATTGTAGACTTCAAACACAACCAAGTATCTTAAAAGACTGACAGTGCATACAAGTCATTTGTGACTTGTTTTGGTGTGTTCATGCCAGTCCATCTCCCCCAGACTCAGGAGGTATGAAAGGCCCAATTGACTAGCTGTTATGAGATCATAAAGGTTATTGCCTTCCATGACTATTCCTTGCTCTGGGACTATAAATCCGTTTAAACAGACCCACTAGAAATGAAGTACTATCCATCATATCCATATTTGCTTCTCTATTCCTTCGAGAAAATCAGCTTCAGGTCAAGTCATATTTATTGTGTGGTTGCCAGAGTTACCTGAGCATCTAACAGATGTGTGCAGTGCATCCTGGGACCTGGGAATTTTGTGAATATGATCATAAAGAACTTTAAAGCACAAATTAACTCTTCTGAGAAAGATATTACTAACATTTTTTTAGCTTGTTTTTAAACCTCTAACAGGAACTTTGGGAATGAACCTATGGTACATTTTAAACAAAATAGTCACTTTTATGTAAATAAAATTGTGTGTGTGTGAGAGAGAGTGACAGAGAGATACATTTCTTTTTCTGTGGTAGGTGTTCTCTTCATTTTTCTTTTAAATATGGGTTTTTATAAACAGCTCTGTAGTTCATTCCTGTTATTTTCAGAATTACACATTCTTTTTCTATTTTTTGTTTCTACTAGATATTTTTTTCTTTTTTAATTTGTTTATTTATTAAAGATTTCTGTCTCTTCCCTGCCACTGCCTCCCATTTCCCTCCCCCTCCCCCAATCAAGTCCCCCTCCCTTGTCAACTCAAAGAGCAATCAGGGTTCCCTGCCCTGTTGGAAGTCTTCTGTAAAGCAAAGGACACTGTCACTAAGACAGAAAGGCAACCCACTGACTGGGAGAAGATCTTCACCAACTCCGCAACTGACAAAGGTCTGATCTCCAAAATATATAAAGAACTCAAGAAACTAGACCGTAAAAGGCTAATCAACC